>NW_027305679.1:0-46850 GCF_039555335.1 Amphiura filiformis
CAATAATATATGTTTGTACAGCCACCTGTATCAGTAATATAGTTTTGTGTTTTTTGTGGATGGTGTCTGTCTTTTGTCTCTTTCATAAAACAAAAACACTCATTTAGAGGCATATGCTTGTAGCTGGAATGCGACAGTATTTGTACCAACAACTACTTGAAATTACTGCTCTTCTACCTAGGCACTAAGGGGGCTATCATTTTCTTCGGAAGGGGGGTCCCTAATATACCGGGGGTCATAATGATGACCAAAATGTAGGGAGTCACGAGATAACCACAGATAGTGTTTATTTTATTCAAAAAGGCTGATTTCAATACAATTTTAGCCTGTTTAGGGGGTAAGATGTATGGGTGGTGGGGAGGGGGGTCATAAAATACATTTTTGTTGCCGAAATAGGGGGGTTGCAATTTTATTGATGCCGACTTTTTAGCTCATTGCGTAACGCAATGCACTATAGGCATGGTCCAGATTTCTGTATGTTTTTTCTTTCTCTTGCTACATCGTTTGAGCAATGGATCTGGTAATTTGAGGCGGCGATCTTTGCATGATTGTTCATGATTGTTACTTATTTAGCTAGGAAAATTCGGACGGAAAGTGTCATTTTTGGAGCATTTTGTTACGAAAATTTTTACCAAATTTCATGGAATAGTCTCCTATGCAGACTGTTTGTGGTGCTTTTCATATTACAAACACTGTACAAACTCCTTGATCTGGCGATTTTGTAAAAGAGATGTTGAACTTAACTGCTTCAGTGCGGCTACAATGTTTGCTTTTCAGTGTTGCTTTGCCTTGCATTCGGCAAGTCAATAGATAAAGCACCAATTGGGCTCGTGCTGTCTATAGGCCCTTACTTCTGTGCACGAGCCATGAGCAAATAGTGTCTCAAATTCTCCCAATTAGTGCATATTCAGAACTAATTGGGCTACCAAATTGTTAGTTGGCAACCCTGACTATGAACAAACATCTCACTCATTTACACCTATTACACATCTTGACCAGTCACTAAACCCAATCAGTTATGTAAATATTTACTCAAGGTGAAATGTCCTTTTGACTAGCATTTTTTCAGTGCCTAGTATATCAGTATATGGGACCATGACAACCCCTATCTGACATTACAAAACAGACAAACAGAAAGTCTGAACAGGGAAGTGCTGGGGTAAACACTAGGCTAGTGGCCTTTCCCTGTTCTGAAGATTGAAGGGAGCACTCGTTTGAAATATGAAGTCAGGAAAATTTATAGATGTGTGTGCAAAATTTTATTTTATTTGTTTTAAATCATTTCATTTACCATGAAAGTGTTGTAGTTTTTAAGTTTCAAGTTTTTATTTGGAAATTACTTTTACATCAGTGGCACTCATCTATCCGATGGTGCTTCCAAGACATTAAATATACAAATAAAACTGTATTAAACAAAATAAAATCAAAGGATACTCGACAAGCAAAAGGTACAAATAAATAAATGCCTTTAATAAATAAATATCTTGAGAACCGTAAGTATATTTTCAAAATGCTGATTTGTGCTTGATCACAGCACTATGGTGATTTTGAGGTTTGAGAATACTGAAATGTGTTTTTCAAAGTTGGCAGCCCTGTATACATAGCTATACATGGCTATGACATGGTTACATATGGCTATACATAGCTATGCATGGCTATACATGGCCATACATAGCTATCCATGGCTATACATAGCTATTCATGGCTATACATAGCTATGCATGGCTATACATAGCTATGCATGGCTATACATAGCTATGCATGGCTATACATAGAGTATGCATGGCTATACATAGAGTATGCATGGCTATACATAGCTATGCATGGCATTTACCATGAAAGTGTTTTAGTTTTTAAGTTTCAAGTTTTTATTGGAAATTGCTTTTACATCAGTGGCACTCATCTATCCGATGGTGCATCCAAGACATTAAATATACAAACAAAACTGTATTAAATGAGTATTTCGTGATCCTAGCATCCTCTATTTATGTCATATACATAGCTATACATGGCTATGACATGGTTACATATGGCTATACATAGCTATGCATGGCTATACATGGCCATACATAGCTATCCATGGCTATACATAGCTATTCATGGCTATACATAGCTATGCATGGCTATACATAGCTATGCATGGCTATACATAGCTATGCATGGCTATACATAGAGTATGCATGGCTATACATAGAGTATGCATGGCTATACATAGCTATGCATGGCATTTACCATGAAAGTGTTTTAGTTTTTAAGTTTCAAGTTTTTATTGGAAATTGCTTTTACATCAGTGGCACTCATCTATCCGATGGTGCATCCAAGACATTAAATATACAAACAAAACTGTATTAAATGAGTATTTCGTGATCCTAGCATCCTCTATTTATGTCATTTTTCAGTAGATATCCACGAAAAAAACCTATTCCCAAAATTTCAGTTGATTCTGATTTTGCGTTCGCGAGTTATGCATGATTATGTGTATTACACTGCTCCATCAATGCGTTGTAATTTCGTTCTGGTGCACCAGCACGAAATTCAAATTTCACGATATCTTTGCTAAACGAATTAATCTGCAAGAAATATTTTGTACATAAACATGATGTAGCCAGAGGTTTCCAGTGATATAAAAATCTCAACTTTTTTGAGAAAAGTGGGGGATGAGGCTGTGGATCACGAAATGCCCTTTTAAACAAAAATAAAATCAAAGGATACTCGACAAGCAAAAGGTACAAATAAATAAATGCCTTGAATAAATAAATATCGTGAGAACCGTAAGTATATTTTCAAAATATTGATTTGTGCTTGATCACAGCACTATGGTGATTTTGAGGTTTGAGAATAGAGGGTATGCAATACTACGTCACTCATGACAGAGTCATCCTCATTTAAATACAGTTCTGTCCTCCGTAAGGTACCACAGGGCAATTCGCATGATAATACAATAAAACAGAGAATAGGTATGAATGGTTGTGGAATCGATCTAGAGACCTGACCCTCTGTCATCTTAAGCTATCTTAGAACTGTCCTCCAACATGTCTGCCATTTCAATTGTTATACCGTTCCGGTTGGTTTATTGCATAGGGTCTATACTGAAATGTGTTTTTCAAAGTTGGCAGCCCTGTATACATAGCTATACATGACTAGTTTCAAGTTTTTATTTGGAAATTGCTTTTACATCAGTGGCACTCATCTATCCGATGGTGCATCCAAGGCATTAAATATACAAACAAAACTGTATTAAACAAAATAAAATCAAAGGATACTTGACAAGCAAAAGGTACAAATAAATGAATGCCTTGAATAAATAAATCGTAAGTATATTTTCAAAACACTGATTTGTGCTTGATCACAGCACTATGGTGATTTTGAGGTTTGAGAATACTGAAATGTGTTTTTCAAAGTTGGCAGCCCTGTATACATAGCTATACATGGCTATACATGGCTATACATAGCTATACATGGCTATGACATGGTTACATATGGCTATACATAGCTATGCATGGCTATACATGGCCATACATAGCTATCCATGGCTATACATAGCTATGCATGGCTATACATAGCTATGCATGGCTATACATAGAGTATGCATGGCTATACATAGAGTATGCATGGCTATACATAACTATGCATGGCTATACATAGCTATGCATGGCATTTACCATGAAAGTGTTGTAGTTTTTAAGTTTTTATTTGGAAATTGCTTTTACATCAGTGCCACTCATCTATCCGATGGTGCATCCAAGACATTAAATATACAAACAAAACTGTATTAAACAAAATAAAATCAAAGGATACTCGACAAGCAAAAGGTACAAATAAATAAATGCCTTGAATAAATAAATATCTTGAGAACCGTAAGTATATTTTTAAAATGCTGATTTGTGCTTGATCACAGCACTATGGTGATTTTGAGGTTTGAGAATACTGAAATGTGTTTTTCAAAGTTGGCAGCCCTGTATACATAGCTATACATTGTGGGGATTTGGGCTCCTTGCACAAAGTCCACACAAACAGATGTCTCATGTGTTTCTTGTATACAAAAAAAGCAGACAAACGAAGTATTTTTTTTCAGTGACACTTTCAGGATATGTCAAGTGTGTGCTAATGATGAAACCTATTAAATTTGAATGGTAGTCGACATCTACCATTTGTCTACAAAAAGAATAACGAAGTATTCAGAATTGTACTAATTTAGTTGGACGTTCACAAAGTCACCCAATATTATACCTTATTAATCTGCATTGGCAACTCTGTATTCCGTGCGATCCAACCAGAGGTTGGTCCATATAGTCGTGCACATAGTCGTGCATAGCCGGTTTTGCCTACCGTTGCCATTGGTTACGAATTTATACTTCTATCTCAGACTGGCTGAGGGCCAATCAAGTGGAAGTTGCCCAATAGTCATGATAGTATATCCCCCATTGACTCGGTCGCTTTTAGAGTCGTAACGATGTGGTATAGACTTGCCAGTCTCGTGTACGCCGTTTGTACACAGAGACTGGCTTATGCCACTGTGTGTGTCATTGGGATCTATACAAACGTAGCAACATTTTTTTTGCAATTGAGTCAATTTATATAAAATTGGTACTCACATATCTGATTTCTAAATCATAATTATCCTGTTTAATGTATCCAAGTACCTTACACTTGGAATTTGTGATACTTCAAAGATAATTTTTGAGCCATTGACCTTACGAGATGAAACAATGCAAGTCACAAGATCTCGCGAGATGACCCACCTCTTTTACAGCCGGTTTCTGTCTTCAAGTCATGTTCGCGATACAGCCACGTTGCACTCTGGGGTCGAGACTAATCAGTTACGTCGTTAACAACGAGTAAACAAAATGGCTGGGAAAACGGAGGAAATTGTGTCCTTAAAAGTGTTTCAGCGTGACGATCAGAAACCTCAAAAACTATTTTTGTTGGGCCGCGCTTGATATGCTAATGATATACAGGTACATTGTAGGATATAAATTGGATGGTAAATAAGCCAAATATTGCAAGAAATCTACTCGCTAGAATCCTAGCGACCCCGCAAAAAAATGACCGTCCATGCGAATGTAATATTGAAATCGTAAAATCCCTACTAGTAATAGACCTACTTGTCACTAATCGTGGCGCGTGATCAAGTCGTGATAAAAAGGTCAAAGTGGCTGATCAATGTGTGGGCAAATGTTCAAGTGGCTTTTTGACCAATCGGCTTTCTAGCAGTAAAATATGGGGACCAATCAGGTTGTATCAATGTGATACCAATAAACTATGATGTATGACTCATCTTGTTAGGCCTACTTAAAATAAAATTCGGTTTCCGGTAACCCGCCCGCCCTCTTTTTTGGTGCCGCAAAAAAAATAATTTATGCCACTTTTGGAAAAAATAAAATTTTTCAAGAGTCGTCCGTGTCGAAATTCTGACATGAAATAATTTATGCCACTTTTGGAAAAAATAAAATTTTCAAGAGTCGTCCGTGTCGAACTTCTGATATGAAGTTGTTGGAAATCACATTATTTTATTTTCTTCCGACTTTTTGCCATTCAATGATTAAAGAAATACAGTTGAATTGATAGATAATATTTATCGCGATATAGGCCTAGGCCTATGCACAACTATTTTATTTATGAAAACAGCGTGCAGCAGGACTCGTAATATTAAGTAGGCCTACAACTATTGAAAAACTATTGAACTACCCAGCAAACACAAAAACGTTTTAAATAAGTTATATTTTGGCTTTTGGTTTAGCTAAAAACGTTTTAATAACATTAAAATGTCGGGTTATATAAAGGTCATGATAACGTTTTAAAACGTTTTGTATGAAAACACAATACAACAATATTTTTCAATGTTTTCAAAAAATGTTATTGTAAACTATTTTTACAAACATTTTTGCCAAATATTGTGTCAATACTTAAATAACATTATGTTAAAATGTTTGAACCCAGCAAACACAGAAATGTTCTTAAAATGTTTTTTCAAAACCTTTTAATAACATTTAAATGTCGGGTTATATAAAGGTCATGAAAACGTTTTTAAAACGTTATTGAAAATATTTTGGGCAAACATTTTTTCGCAAATATTTTTCAACCCCAAAATAACATTCTGTTTAGAATGTTTTGTATCAAGTTTTCAAGAATGTTTTTGGAATGTTATTAAAACGTTTTTATACCCTTTATATAACCCGACATTTAAACGTTTTCTGTAAAACATTTTTGTTTGCTGAGCAGTAGATTATCAAAAATGTTTTTAAGGTTATGAAAATGTTTTATACTCTTAATATACCCTTTATATAACCCGACATTTAAACGTTTTCTGACAACCTTTTATAACCTTTTGCGAATGATGTCGAAAACGTTTTGTGTTTGCTGGGTATTTTGTCTGTGTCCGCAAAAAATTTGATAAAAACGGTAATAGTAGGCCTAACACTATAAGACAAAGGCCTAACGCTCATTAAATCGGTGTTGTTGTCGAACTAATTCCCATAAAGCTCGTATTAAAAAGAGCAAGTAATAAAAAAGTTAAAATGCTAAAAATGATGTAGGCCGAAAATTGTGTAATCTTGTCCTAGACACTCAACGATAAACCCCTATCAAGTATGAATAAAAGACTGTTCATTTCAATTTATAAACGTTGAGGAAGTTGTGAATTTTGTCAGCACCGATATAATAAAAATTAAAATAACTGACCTGGCAGATTTCAGGATTAACCAACATTTATTTTCTCATGCCGCTCGCCCAGGCCTGCATATTATCCCGTCAAGAAACTCAACCCTAGGCCTACCTTTTTCAACATGTAAATATAATTCCATAGCGATAAATAGTGAACGTTGCATTGAAGATGAGGATACTTGGATGATACAGATATTAAGCACATGTTAAATAAGGGGTATGGGGATGTCCCAGTTTGTTTTACAAGGGCAATTATTATTTGACCCAAACTTTTTGGTGGGTGGGTTCATCATGACCCGAGACAGAACAAGTTTGTATTGGTTAATGGGTCAAGGTCATCCAGGGGACATCTGAGGTCAAATTAGTAAAAACTATCATATGGGCATGAAACTTGATAGGGTAGATTCAATATTTAGAGCCAAATTTGTGGAGGGTAATTTCGGGGTCACCAAAGGTCAAATTAGTCAAAACTGTCACATCACATTGGCATGATACTTGGTGGGTACAGTCAATATTTAGAGCCAAAATTTTGGAAGGTCATTTTGGGGTCACCAGAGGTCATCTGAGGTCAAATTATTAAAAACTGACATATGGGCATGACAATTGGTTAGTACAGTCAACATTTAGAGCCAAATTTTTTGAAGGTCATTTGGGGTCACCAGAGGTCATCTGAAGTCAAATTAGTTAAAACTGACATATGGGCATGAAACTTGGTTAATACAGTCAACATTTAGAGCCAAATTTTTTGAAGGTCATTTCGGGGTCAACAGAGGTCATCTGAGGTCAAATTAGGTTAAACTGTCATATGGGCATGAAACTTGGTTAATACAGTCAACATTTAGAGCCACATTTTTTGAAGGTCATTTCGGGGTCAACAGAGGTCATCTGAGGTCAATTAGGTTAAACTGTCATATGGGCATGAAACTTGGTTAATACAGTCAACATTTAGAGCCAAATTTGTTGAAGGTAATTTTGAGGTCACCAGAGGTCATCTGAGGTCAAATTAGTTAAAACTGTCATATGGACATGAAACTTGGTTAGTACAGTCAACATTTAGAGCCAATTCTTTTAAGGTCATTTCGGGTCACCAGAGGTCATTTGAGGTCAAATTAGTTAAAACTGTTATATGGGCATGAAACTTGGTTAATACAGTGAACATTTAGAGCCAAATTTTTAAGGTCATTTCAGGGGTCACCATATGTCATCCGAGGTCAAATTAGTTAAAACTGTCATATGGACATGAAACTTGGTAAGTACAGTTTACATTTGAGCCAAATTTTTTGAAGATCATTTGGGGTCACCAGAGGTCATCTGAGGTCAAATTCGTTAAAACTGTCATATGGGAGCTAGGAATGAGAGCAAAAAGTAGGAAGTCACCACGGTACTTTCCATGGAAACTTTTACCAAACCAACAAAGTCTCCACGGAAGAAAAATCAAGAAGCACAAAGTCACCACGGATATCGATCGTGAAGGACGCTATGGTGTCTTTTGAAATGTCCACGGAAACTATTACCAAACAGGCAAAGTCACCACGCTGATCGATCGCTATTTGCATAACAATGAAACAGGAAACGGGGGTGCTGGATGAGCTGACCTTTGACTGTTGTCACAAGCAAGCTTAATCAAGTTAATAAGTCGGGTGGTGGAGGAAGTGGAGGAGCTCTGTGTAATTCCAATGGGAAGTTGGTGTGCATAAAGAATTTCTGCACTTTGGTGCATCTAACTTAGTACAACTGCATTTTCATAGTGTTAATCTTAATTTTAAACTTAAGCAATTAAGGATTTAACAAGCTTTTTAATTTATGCAGTGGAATATGTGTGTCATGCAATTCCGTGGGGTTTAAACAACTTTTTAAGGCATAAAAAGGGAAAACTCGAAGACTGTAACATGTATAAAAATAAATTACATGATTTATTATAAGATTGTTTTTGTTTGATGTTCAAAGTACTTAATAAAATAAGAAATTAGAAAAAAAACCTTAGAAAATCAATATTATTTGATATCAGAAGAATTCAATTTGATATGTCTGATGTTCTCTCATGTCACACAAAAAATATTGTCAAAACGTTCATACCAGAGTACTTAATGTAAAATTTCCTTTGGCTAAAACTGGCATTACTTTTATACATATAAATATCTAATTCACATATAGGGTGTTCAAAAAATCTGGCATGAGTACGGGTCCGGGGACATTGGAAATTGGGACCCGAGTACGGGTACTACAAGTCTGCCTTAAAGTAAACTTTATATTAAATCTAATGATATGTATTTAAAGTGTATGTAGCTGGGATGAAAAGCCGACCAAGCCGATCAATTGAAAATTGTGAACTTTCAAATATACATTTTTTCCCGAAAAGACCTAATTTTTTTTGTGTGTTTTTGGAAAAAAATCCATACGGTATATCTTCAATATGTGATGTCATAATTTTCAATTGATTGTCTGCTTTTCATCCCAGCTATACATACACTTAAAAGTACATATCATAATCATTAGCTTTATAAAGTTTACTTTACAATCCTGTGTTCTACACAGTGCATTTATCTAATTCCAATCCTGAGGGTGGTGTAACTCAAAGCTCATACGTATTGGTCTGTGTGAGAAGGTTTTCTAACTTAGACTTTTATCTTCACACTGCCATCACTAACAACGCGATATAAATGCGCTATAATTTTTGAGAAAAATGCAAAAATAAGCACAAAGTTGGCCAGGGGTGTAGTACCCCCTTAAGCATTTCAGTTCAAAGAAAATATGCGATAGCACAAAATTTAATAAAACATTTAAAACATGCTCCAAATTCACTAAAAACATATCAAAATCTTCGTCTGGGCCTAAAGATCACAAAAATGTAAGTAACATCTGTGCACATAGAACATAATAATAGTTACTAAGTTATGAAGCTCAGCATGTCTAAGATCAATTCAATTTGCATGTTGTACAGGCCGGTTGAAAAATGAAAGTTGCTCCGTTTTCTGTTAAAGTGGGGGCAAACTGTACCTCAAGTTCAAGTGATTCAGGGAAAGAATAGTTACTATGAAGAGAGATGATAAATAAATATTTAATCCTATTGAATCCAACATTATTTAACTCTTTGCCGTGTAACATACTAACTAGACATGGTAGATAGTGCAAACTTTTCATTTTCTGAAGCCTCTAAGCTAAGTATATACAATCAAGTGCAAATTTCCTGGGACACTTGTTCATATTTCGCGCCATCTGTTCAATAAAACCGGTCATATGAAGTCCACCATGTGATACTTTATTTGTATAGTTTCCAACCTATTTCGAATCCCCTCCCTCCCCCACCAACCAATGTTGGAGCAAAAATATAGGCCATTTTAAAAATGAGGCGTTTGGTATACAACATTGAATAAGGGGTGCGGGGAGGGTCATTGAACTATGAAAGTGTCCCAGCAAATTTGCACTTGATTGTAGATGAACAATAGGCCTAATTTTGTCTTGATTTTTACTAAAGTTGGAGCAACTTTGGACCCATTCACAACAAGCAATTCGAACTTGGACCTTTTGTGTCCCATAACTTCTTAACTGTAGATTGTATGCGCACAAACATTTCTGGGATCCTTGGGATGGATGAATAATTTGACATCTTGGAAAGTGTTCTTGGTATCAAATTTGCCCCCTATATACTATCCTATTGGGTCTTTTTGAGGGTCACAGTCTCAAAATTCTGCCTGGCAGACAATTGAATCAAATTCAGTATACCCAATTTAAAAAAAAAATAAGCTGGTTGTCAACTTTTACGCAAACTTGCTGGTTGGAACACGGTCTAGTAGGCCAATCAAATTATGATGAGTAAGGGGTTAACCCATCAATAATTGTAACAGAATCCATTTAATCACCATTCATTTCAAAAAACATTATTATTAAAGAAGTCCCCGAAAATCCAAGTAGTGGAACAGTACCTAATTTGCATAAATCCAAAATGGCTGCTTATACAGGGGTGGAATTTCAAAGTTGATCAATTCCTGTTACTTGCTGTTAAAGTAAATTCACACCAAACCTCAATCCTTTGTGCATCCTTTTAAGGTTGGTCTGAACCCTGGAATTATGGAAACTTTTGGGCCTCATAACATGTCAACTTTTTGGAATTGCTTGGCGTGAGACAGAGACGCACCGGGATTTGGCGACTCCAATGTTCATGACCCATGATTATTTGAGCCTAGTACACTACCCAACAAACACACTTTTACAAAAAACGTTAAAATGTCCGGTTTTATAAAGGGTATAAACTATAAAATCGTTTAAATAACACTCAAAAACATTTTTGAAAACTTGATGCAAACATTCTAAACAAAATACTATTTTAAAGTGTCGTATTTTGCACAAATATTTGCCCAAAATATATTGCGGCTTACATACCGTACTATATAGGCCTTGCATAGCCTAAACCTTGATTATGCGTATAATTATTTCACTATTATAAACGGTATTTTGTAGGCCTACTTAAGGGCTGGGGTATGAACGTTTGGACAGTATTTATTTTGGGACATTAGAGCACATCAGACATATCGAAATGCATTCTGAATACGAAGAATGTCATTCTGATATCAAATAATTTTGAATTTTGAAATTCGCAATTTAATACACATCATGGCAAATCATTAAAATTGATATTTTGATATTTAACAGTACTTGAAGTAAATCTGATGATTTATACTTAAAGTGTATGTAGGTGGGTTGAAAAGCCGACGATCAATTGAAAATTTTGACCTTTCGTATTGAAGATATGGATTTTTTTTCCCAAAACACCAAACTTTTTGGGAAAAAAATCCATATCTTCAATATGAAAGGTCAAAATTTTCAATTGACCGTCGGCTTTTCCTCCCTACTACATACACTTTAAGAATATATCATTAGATTTATATAATTTACTTCGAGGACTGTGAGTGTTATATCAAAAATTCGAAAAATATCAAATTTTTATAATTTGTCATAAAATTTATATTATATTGTGATTTTCAAAAAATGAAAACTATTTGATATCAGAAAGACATGCTTCGTATTCAGAATACAATTCGATAGGTCTGAGGTGCTCTCATGTGCCACAAAAAATACTATCGAAACGCAATAAACGCTCATTTTAGATCCCTTAACTTAACAGGTTCATATATCATGATATGCCTACATATTGAGGTTGTATAGTATATTCCATTATCAAGTTATGTTAGGTTCATTAATGTGTTTTTTTCTAATGATTTAGTATCCACATCTCACCTTGTATTACATTTTCATGTCATAATTTGTATTATTATATATTATATCATATCATATTATATTATATTATGTTATATTATATTATATTATGTTATATTATATTATATTATATTATATTATATTATATTATATTATATTATATTATATATTATATTATATTATATATTATATTATATTATATATTATATTATATTATATTTTATATTTTTTTTTATATTATATTATATTATATTATATTATATTATATTATATTATATTATATTATATTATATTATATTATATTATATAGTATTATAATTATTCTTATTATATGTCTATTATAGCCTATGGAGGATAAAGTGGTCCGTGGTCACAATCAAGAAAGTGTGACGTGATTCAGTATGCAAATTTTATATAAACAATAGCAACAATAGGAGGATATAATTCGATTATCAATAATATATATTGTTTGGTTCATATCTACTGATATAAGAGCTTTTAACTATAGAGTATCATGATTTGAAGTGGTCGGAAACCAGGAAATTTGATCAACTTGACCAAGGTAATCAGCTCATATGCAAATGCCGCACTATATGCATAAACAATAGCAACAATAGCGGGGTATAATTCTATTATCAATAATATTCAATAATATTGTTTGGTTCATATCTACTGAAATAAAAACGTATGACTAAATAATAGAGGATAATTATTTGAAGTGGTCGGAATCCAGGAAGTATGATCAACTTGACCAATGTGATCGGCTCATATGCAAATGTCCTATTGTACACGCAAACAATGGGAACAATTGGGGGATATAATTCGATGAAGATAATTAGGCCTATATGATATGATAATATGCAAAATATAGGATAGGCTTTTACGACATCTAATTATTAAAATATGCACTGCATACATTAATAGAAAATAATGATTTACAATATCTTGGTGTAGATTATTATTCATCCAGTAGTTCAAAACATTATTTTATAATTATATTCAATCTAGGCCTAGGCCTATATACAATGTAGTAATAATATATTCATGATAGCCCAGACCAAGGTTGGGACAAGTTTGTTGATTTATTTCTTCCAGTATGTGATAAGCATGCTCCTATAAAAAGGATCAAAGTATCTGACCAACAGCCCACATGGATCACTAATGATTATCTAAATTTGAGACGGCAGAGTCAAAAAGCTCGTGAAATTGCTGAGAAATCCAAATCCTCAGCAGATTGGGAGAAGGCAAAACTTCTCAGAAACAAAGTTAATAATTTGCGCAATAAATTGAAATCCAAGGATCTTCAGCAAAAACTTAATGAAACAAAAAGTGATCCACGTGGACTTTGGAAAACACTTAAAACCGTATTACCTGGTAAAACCAAGAGTGATATCCCTGCTGTTAAAACGCAGGATGGAATTGTTAATGACAAACAACAAGTAGCTGATGCTATGAACAATTTCTTTTCTTCTGTTGGTGAAAAATTAGCAGAAAAGTTTGACAATGTTGATGATAAATATTCTAAGCAAATGTCTACTTTTAAGGGTAATCATTTTAAATTTTCCCCCATAACTGAGGAGCAGGTTTTTAAGTGTCTCAAGTCTCTAGATACAAAGAAAGCAACTGGTTTAGATGGTATTAACAGTCGGCTTCTCAAAGCAGGGGCTGGCCCCCTTACTACTCCTTTGACTCAGTTATTCAACAACAGCTTATCCAGTGGGCAGGTCCCTCAAAATGGAAATTATGCAGAGTCACTCCCTTATTCAAAGAGGGGTCCAGAGACGATGTCAACAACTACCGTCCAATTTCTGTTATTCCTGTTGTCATGAAAACTTTTGAACGCCTAATTCATAATCAGTTGTATGCCTTTTTAAGTCAACATAATTTGCTCTCTTCACATCAATCCGGATTCAGACCCAAACATTCCACACTTACCACTTTGATCGATGTTTCAGAATACATCCTCCAGAACATTGATGCTGGCCATTTTGTTGGAGGGTCTTTATTGACCTAAAAAGGCATTCGATACGGTCAATCATGCCATTCTTATTCAGAAGCTTACATCTTTTGGAATTTTGGGTCTGGAGCTGGATTGGTTTAAATCTTATCTTAGTGATAGAGAGCAGGCAACTAAAATTGGTAATACTATTTCTGCATTCAAATGTGTCAGCTTTGGTGTGCCTCAAGGTACAATTTTGGGCCCACTTCTATTCACGATGTACATCAATGATCTGCCTCTAACTGTGTCCAGTGATACCAAAATCACGCTTTATGCTGATGACACTGCCGTTTTTCGCTCATCAAAAGACGTAAATGAGATCAATGTGCATCTTAATGATGATCTTAAACGAATTACATCGTGGATGGAAGTGAACAAATTGACCTTAAATGCTAAAAAAACAAAAGCCATGCTTTTTAGTTCAAGTTATTTTAATGCAAGGGTTGATGAGCTAAGTCTTTACATGAATAGGGAACAACTTGAAAATGTCAATCAATGTAAATACCTGGGAGTCATTCTCGACCAAAATCTAAAATGGGAAGCACAAATTAATCAAACTTGTTTAACAGTTTCGAAATACATTGGTATGTTGTACAGAATCAGGGAATGGCTATCTGCTGACCACATGAATACAATTTATAAAGCTCTTATTCTTCCAAGATTGACTTACTGTGATACTGTATGGGGAAATTGCAATAACACACTTCTGAATAGGATTGAGCGTCTCCAGAACAGGGCTGGGAGGGCCATTCTTAAAGTTCCAGTAAGGACACCATCTTCTTTAATCAGGGAAAAACTTAAATGGAAGTCTCTTAGCAACCTAAGACAAGACCATTTGTGTCTTTTAACTTATAAATGTATTGCTGGTTTTGTTCCAAAGTATATGCAAACAATTTTTACCTCTGTGAAAACCAGTCATCGTCACAATACACGTGGTAGCGCTCATGGCAATATTGCACTTAATTTCAAACCCAGAATTGAAGCTGGTAGACGCTCATTCTTATTCAGAGGGGCTAAGGCCTGGAATTCACTTGATCCTAAACTGAAATCACCTCTCCCAATTAGCACAGCAACTTTCAAAACAATATACAACGCTCAATTTTATGATTCTTTGTAGTCTTTAAATTTGTTTCATATTTTGGCTTCATTCGTTTATTTTGCAAAACAAGATTTGTTTGAGTTGTATTTATACTATCATGCTAGGCCTTACTACTATTTTGTGCAATCAGTTTCCATATTGAATTATTTGTATTTGACATTAAATGAATTATTTAGTTTGTATTTGGTGCAATCGACAGTTTTGAATAATATTAATGTTTTATAGCTATGCTGGTTCATAGGTTGATTTTTGTAGTGATTTATCTTTTAAGTAGTTTCAATGCTTATTGGGTCCCCCATATTATTTGATCCTTTATTCTATATGCTATGCCTATGTATGTAGTATTAATAGTATTTTAAACATGTTGTAAAGTTATATTGTAATTTGACTTATTTTGTAAACATTGTATTTATCTAAATTTGCAATATTATCGTGTATTTGAATGTATGTATTTTTAAAACCTTAATAATTATGTTGTAAATGTTGTATTGATCCCTGGGCCTCAAGGAAGAACAGATGATTAATTGTGTTTTCAACTGATTGAGTGTCCCAGGTTAAAGAAGAAATAAAACAAACAAACAAACAAAATAATACTGGAACTAAAATTTGCAACTCGCTTTGCTACGTTGCTTCCGATCAGATGCCTGATGAAATCCGAAGTTTTCGGACGCAACACGAGCAAAGTGAGTTGCAAATTTATAGTTCCAGTATGGCAGTATTAGATTGAATTTATAAAATAATGATTTACAATCTTATAAAGATTACAAGATGTGTATCTTTAATGAATGAAGGAGTGAATGAATGAATTGTTGAATGAATGAATCTGAGACGAATATATGAATGAATGTATTGTTGAACGAGCGGATGGATGAATGAATGAATGAATGAACTTATATATGAATAATAGACTATCACCACACCACCACCCCAAAAACCCAAACACCCCCACACACACACACACCACCACCACCAAACACTAACAACATTATAAACAGCAATGATAAAATATAATGTATAATTATCGTCGCACAAAACAGTAGTTTCGAGGATTCGAATAGTGCAACCAGCATTACGATTTTCAACAAGCGTTTCAAAGCGACTGGATTGATAGACTACCGTGGCTACTTTTACAAAAATAGGGAAGTCACCATGTCTACTTTACCAAAATGACAAAGTCGCCATGGGTGTAAAATAATGTAAAGTGAGCTCAAACTCTATTTTTCTGAATTCTGCGCTCAAAATCAAAAGCTATAAATTATGCCCTATACATTGAAGATATATAGTTGATGAACGTGGGGGTCTGCAGGTATACATGTGTGGGGTGTGTGGGTTTTTGTTGTTAGATACGCTTTTTACATGCTTACTCCAAAAAAGTGTGTACCATTGTATACCGTACCACCAGAAACCCTCATCGGTGCTATCTACTGTAGATAGCAAGCTAAACAATCTTACATGTGCTATCTCAGTAGAGATGGTATTAATTATGTATCATGCTGTGTTCCATATATATAGAAAATTATAATATACACGAGTGTGTATAATAATGCCCTTATAGTCCCAGTATCTACAGCATGCAGTTCAATTGCGGTACCTCTTCAGGTTCGTATATAATTTATAGGTCTTTTGGTGTCAAGTTGATCGCTAATCAGGGCACTTCGTATAATCAACATCATCATCCCCATCATCATCTTGCTCCAAGGCCATAAGATGGTATATAGCCAGTTTTAATTATGTTGACATGGTATGTACTTTCATGCTTTTTAATATAGAAAATTAGGCTATAATATGCGAGTGTATAGGCCCTAGACCCAGCAGTGTTCACGTCACAGCATCATTTTAAGTGTTCAATTGCGGTATATAGGCCTACCACTCTAGTCTAAGTTCACTATAAATGCTTAGTTATAGGTCTTTTGGTGTCAAGTTAATAGCCAATCTTATCGGGGCACTTCGTAATCACTGACATCATCCCCTTGCTCCACAAAACTTATAATATTATACCATCAGAAATCTGGGAGTCATAGTTTTGTGCATGGGCTCGTTTAGCATAGTCATGACAATACTTTGAGTACAACTTTGTAAACAAGCGATCTGCTAGACACTAGGCATACAGTCATGATAATACGATGCTATCAACTGCATGCGGTATGATAATATTAATCATTAGGCCTACAAAGCGGTTTAATAGCCATATTTGGCGGTTCTCGGCCGGGCGCGATCATTACCTGGCTGATGGTGACTGTACCCACTAAGTTTCATGCCCAATATGACAGTTTTTACTAATTTGACCTCAGAGACCCCTGGTGACCCCAAAATGACCTTCCTGAAATTTGGCTCTAAATGTTGACTGTAGGGCCTACACACCAAGTTCCATGCCCATACGACAGTTTTTATTAATTTGACCTCAGATGACCCTGGGTGACCTTCCAAAATTTGGCTTTAAATGTTGACTGTACCTACCAAGTTTCATATCCACACGACACTTTTAGTAATTTGACCTGAGATGACACTGGGAGCCTCGTGACCCGGGGTCAGATGAATTAGTGAACATAAACTTCTTCTTGCCAGTACAGAACTACACCCACCCAAAAAATCTAAATGATTTGATCATAAGGATATTCTTCGTATTCAGAATGCACACCCACCCAAAAAATCTAAATGATTTGATCATAAGGATATTCTTCGTATTCATAATGCAATTTGGTGTGTCTGATGGCTCCACAAAAACACCATACAAACGTTGTTGTCCAATTAGCTCCAATTCCTTAAGCCTATTTCAATATATGCCATATGGCCCTACTTTATACTGAGTCGGTTCAATTATACTTTTTTTTTTATACATGTAGTCTTGTCATGCTATATATCACGCATCTTACGTAGGCCTATAATATTAGGCGTATAGCACTAACCGATTCGTCACGAAGACAAAGCATGAGGATATAAAAAAAGTTATAATTAAGTATAGGCCTATCATTTATATTGTGTGCAATGTAAACGACAGGAGGATAAAATTCGATTGTAAAATATAATATATATTGTTCGCTTCATATCTACTCAAATAAGAGTATATCCCTTTCAAGTTGAAAAATGTTGCCAATACCTTCAGTTTATACATGAATTAACTTAACAATTTTTGTCAATTATGTGTTACTATTTATCTTCAGGCCCGGCTTATCTTCAGACAATTTTTTTAATAACACATTATTTTCTTGAATGTTGAAGTTGAAGACTATAATGAGCAAGTGCCACCAGTATTAATACGATTTTAATACGTTTTAAGCGACTGGGTCAATAGACTACCGTGTCTACTTTTACAAAAATGACAAAGTCACCACGGCGTAAAATAAAATGGACTTGTTATACCGCCCTCATACACGTGATCACTCTCGTGGCGACTTAGCTATTTCTGTAGGAGTTTCCATGGCGTCTTTGCCATTTCTGTTCTATATTCCGTGGAAGCTTTTATGGAGACTATGTCATTTTAGTTAAATTTACTACCTGCATATGGGCATGAAACTTGGTTAATACAATCTACATTTAGAGCCAAATTTTTTGAAGGTCATTTGGGGTCACCAGAGATCATCTGAGGTCAAATTAGTTAAAACTGTCATATGGGCATGAAACATGGTTAGTACAGTCAACATTTAGAGCCAAATTTTTGAAGGTCATTTTGGGGTCACCAGAGGTCATATTAGTAAAAAACTGTCATATGGGCATGAAACTTGGTGGATACAGTCACCATTTAGAGCCATATTTTGGTAAGGTCATTTAGGGGTCACCAGGGGTCATCTGAGGTCAAATTAGTAAAATGTTGTATTGGCAAGAAACCTCTGTCGAGATTTGATCCCCAAGTCAGGTAAACTTAAAAATTGGTTTGATTTACACTTATTGATTTCACGTTCAAGTCATTAACTGTTTACAAGTTAATATTATATTGGACTATTTTTGGATCCCAAAAGTTTGGTTATGGACCCCTATTTTTTGGATTTAAGATAAGAGGGTCCATTTGGAGTTTGGACTCCTTACTTTTTTCTACCCCTAATCATGGTCATTTCAAAATATTATTTTATTTGTTTAGTGTTTTGTATTGCATAAATTTCCAAATTGTATGTAGCAGTTTTCTATAATTGCACAAACAGAAAAAGCTTTTATATATAGACAAGAACAGTGAATGACAGAGAGTAGGTAAATGATATTGGACAGTACGACACACTTGTGTAGTATGAGAAGAGCTTTTGCGATTGAGACCCGGGCCTGAGTCATACTGTTTTTCTATTGGCTAGCCTTCAAGTGTTAAATTGGGTCGAAATTTCAGTATGTGTAAATAATTTTTTTTTTCCTTCCTTCCGTCCCAATTTTTTCAGAGCATGTTACCGGAAACATCATTTTATTTTTATTTAGCCTTATTTATATTATGGCGTAGTACGTTTTGTGCATTGCCGTCCACGGGATATTATAAAAGAAAAATCGATTTTGCCCAAACCTGTATAATAAACACATCAAGGAAATTGGTACTTGACTTGATGAATGACTCATCGTGTTGAGCGAATTGATGATGATGATAGCGATTACGTAACGCTATGACACAAGTTTTTGTACATTGAAACGCCTACAATGTTGTATCGGTAAATAATAATTAATTTAAATGATGTTGCGCACGCCTATGCTATATTCCATGTTTTTGTTTACACCACGCCAAAGAAAGCGTCACATGCGCCCGTCAGTGAGTGAGGATTGCCAAACCCGCGATTTGGTAGCCCAATTGGGCGACTTTTGAAGATTTTCCCGCGACTTTTGACAATTTCCTGTCCCATAGAAACCAATGGTTAAGAAAAAAATTGGGCGACTTTTCAACATTGGCTCCCGCGACTTCCGATCATTTCATGTCCCATAGAAACCAATGGTAAAGAGAAAAATTGGGCGACTTTTCGATTATTTGACCCGCAATTCGGCTGCTGAAATCTTTTGGCAACCGGGCCGTCACTTCCTTCAAAGTATCCACTGCAGACAGACGTGTAATTAATTCGGTCAAATCGGTCTCATTCATCAACAAACATAAACATTATACATTCAACTTCTATTCAACAACTATTTCACCAGGCCAAGTGTCCATGCTCCTATGTTTTCCCTTCAACCTTTTTACAAACCTCTACCGTCTACCTCATTTTAACTCTCTAACCTCTCACTTTCCCTTCTTACAAACATTTAACTAATTACCCCCACCCATCGACTCGCCAAATCCCCACAAGGTTCTGAACAGAAACAAAACATACATCACCCAACCTAAACCAATCAATCACAAACACCATCAATGATCACCCAAACACATGTACCATTCAGTACCAAAACAAACCACCAAAGCAGAGAACCGCGAAGCCCGAGAACCGCTCTAGTTTGGAAATTGCTTTTACATCAGTGGCACTCATCTATCCGATGGTGCATCCAAGGCATTAAATGGAATATTTTTGCACATTTTTGCTAAAAATTCAAGCATACCCTATTTCGCCTAATTCGTGTTCAAATTGCATTTTACGTCATTTCGCCATTTTGAAATAAGTTTTTGCAAAAATTTTAATTTTTTTTCTTGTTAATGTGTTCTACATCATAAGTTCTACTGGGGAAACACAAAAAAATTGGAATATTTTTTTTGCACATTTTTGCTAAAAATTCAAGCATACCCTATTTCGCCTAATTCGTGTTCAAATTGCATTTTACGTCATTTCGCCATTTTGAAATAAGTTTTTGCAAAAATTTTAATTTTTTTCTTGTTAATGTGTTCTACATCATAAGTTCTACATCATAAGTTCTACTGGGGAAACACAAAAAAATTGGAATATTTTTGCACATTTTTGCTAAAAATTCAAGCATACCCTATTTCGCCTAATTCGTGTTCAAATTGCATTTTACGTCATTTCGCCATTTTGAAATAAGTTTTTGCAAAAATTTTAATTTTTTTTCTTGTTAATGTGTTCTACATCATAAGTTCTACTGGGGAAACACAAAAAAATTGGAATATTTTTTGCACATTTTTGCTAAAAATTCAAGCATACCCTATTTCGCCTAATTCGTGTTCAAATTGCATTTTACGTCATTTCGCCATTTTGAAATAAGTTTTTGCAAAAATTTTAATTTTTTTTTTCTTGTTAATGTGTTCTACATCATAAGTTCTACTGGGGAAACACAAAAAATTGGAATATTTTTGCACATTTTTGCTAAAAATTCAAGCATACCCTATTTCGCCTAATTCGTGTTCAAATTGCATTTTACGTCATTTCGCCATTTTGAAATAAGTTTTTGCAAAAATTTTAATTTTTTTCTTGTTAATGTGTTCTACATCATAAGTTCTACTGGGGAAACACAAAAAAATTGGAATATTTTTGCACATTTTTGCTAAAAATTCAAGCATACCCTATTTCGCCTAATTCGTGTTCAAATTGCATTTTACGTCATTTCGCCATTTTGAAATAAGTTTTTGCAAAAATTTTAATTTTTTTTCTTGTTAATGTGTTCTACATCATAAGTTCTACTGGGGAAACACAAAAAATTGGAATATTTTTGCACATTTTTGCTAAAAATTCAAGCATACCCTATTTCGCCTAATTCGTGTTCAAATTGCATTTTACGTCATTTCGCCATTTTGAAATAAGTTTTTGCAAAAAATTTTAATTTTTTTTCTTGTTAATGTGTTCTACATCATAAGTTCTACTGGGGAAACACAAAAAAATTGGAATATTTTTGCACATTTTTGCTAAAAATTCAAGCATACCCTATTTCGCCTAATTCGTGTTCAAATTGCATTTTACGTCATTTCGCCATTTTGAAATAAGTTTTTGTTAATTTTTTAATTTTTTTTCTTGTTAATGTGTTCTACATCATAAGTTCTACTGGGGAAACACAAAAAATTGGAATATTTTTGCACATTTTTGCTAAAAATTCAAGCATACCCTATTTCGCCTAATTCGTGTTCAAATTGCATTTTACGTCATTTCGCCATTTTGAAATAAGTTTTTGCAAAATTTTAATTTTTTTTTTCTTGTTAATGTGTTCTACATCATAAGTTCTACTGGGGAAACACAAAAAATTGGAATATTTTTGCACATTTTTGCTAAAAATTCAAGCATACCCTATTTCGCCTAATTCGTGTTCAAATTGCATTTTACGTCATTTCGCCATTTTGAAATAAGTTTTTGCAAAAATTTTAATTTTTTTTCTTGTTAATGTGTTCTACATCATAAGTTCTACTAGGGAAACACAAAAAAATTGGAAAATTTTTGCACTTTTTTGCAAAAAATTCAAGCATACCCTATTTCGCCTAATTCGTGTTCAAATTGCATTATACGTCATTTCGCCATTTTGAAATAAATTTTTGCAAAAATTTTAATTTTTTTTCTTGTTAATGTGTTCTACATCATAAGTTCTACTGGGGAAACACAAAAAATTGGAATATTTTTGCACATTTTTTGCTAAAAATTCAAGCATACCCTATTTCGCCTAATTCGTGTTCAAATTGCATTTTACGTCATTTCGCCATTTTGAAATAAGTTTTTGCAAAAATTTTAATTTTTTTTCTTGTTAATGTGTTCTACATCATAAGTTCTACTGGGGAAACAAAAAAAAAATTGGAAAATTTTTGCACATTTTTGCTAAAAAATTCAAGCATACCCTATTTCGCCTAATTCGTGTTCAAATTGCATTTTACGTCATTTCGCCATTTTGAAATAAGTTTTTTGCAAAAATTTTGAAAAATTTTTTTTTTTCTTGTTAATGTGTTCTACATCATAAGTTCTACTGGGGAAACACAAAAAAATTAAGAATATTTTTGCACATTTTTGCTAAAAATTCAAGCATACCCTATTTCGCCTAATTCGTGTTGCATTTTACGTCATTTCGCCATTTTGAAATAAGTTTTTGCAAAAATTTTATTTTTTTTCTTGTTAATGTGTTCTACATCATAAGTTCTACTGGGGAAACACAAAAAATTGGGAAATTTTTGCACATTTTTTGCTAAAATTCAAGCATACCCTATTTCGCCTAATTCGTGTTCAAATTGCATTTTACGTCATTTCGCCATTTTGAAATAAATTTTTGCAAAAATTTCAAATTTTTTTCTTGTTAATGTGTTCTACATCATAAGTTCTACTGGGAAAACAAAAAAATTGGAAATTTTTTTGCACATTTTTGCTAAAAATTCAAGCATACCCTATTTCGCCTAATTCGTGTTCAAATTGCATTTACGTCATTTCGCCATTTTGAAATAAAAATTTTGAAAAAATTTTGCAAAAATTTTAATTTTTTTTTCTTGTTAATGTGTTCTACATCATAAGTTCTACTGGGGAAACACAAAAAAATTGGAATATTTTTGCACATTTTTGCTAAAAATTCAAGCATACCCTATTTCGCCTAATTCGTGTTCAAATTGCATTTTACGTCATTTCGCCATTTTGAAATAAGTTTTTGCAAAAATTTTATTTTTTTTTTTTCTTGTTAATGTGTTCTACATCATAAGTTCTACTGGGGAAAACAAAAAATTGAAATTTTGTTTCACACTTTTTTGCTAAAAATTCAAGCATACCCTATTTCGCCTAATTCGTGTTCAAATTGCATTTTACGTCATTTCGCCATTTTGAAATAAGTTTTTGCAAAAATTTTAATTTTTTTTCTTGTTAATGTGTTCTACATCATAAGTTCTACTGGGGAAACACAAAAAATTGGAATATTTTTGCACATTTTTTGCTAAAAATTCAAGCATACCCTATTTCGCCTAATTCGTGTTCAAATTGCATTTTACGTCATTTCGCCATTTTGAAATAAGTTTTTGCAAAAATTTTAATTTTTTTTCTTGTTAATGTGTTCTACATCATAAGTTCTACTGGGGAAACAAAAAAATTGGAATATTTTTGCACATTTTTGCTAAAAATTCAAGCATACCCTATTTCGCCTAATTCGTGTTCAAATTGCATTTTACGTCATTTCGCCATTTTGAAAAAGTTTTTGCAAAATTTTATTTTTTTTTCTTGTTAATGTGTTCTACATCATAAGTTCTACTGGGGAAAGACAAAAAAATTGGAATATTTTGCACATTTTTGCTAAAATTCAAGCATACCCTATTTCGCCTAATTCGTGTTCAAATTGCATTTTACGTCATTTCGCCATTTTGAAATAAGTTTTTGCAAAAATTTTAATTTTTTTTTTTAGTTAATGTGTTCTACATCATAAGTTCTACTGGGGAAACACAAAAAAATTGAAAAATGTTTGCACGTTTTTGCTCAAAATTCAAGCATACCCTATTTCGCCTAATTCGTGTTCAAATTGCATTATACGTCATTTCGCCATTTTGAAATAAGTTTTTGCAAAAATTTTAATTTTTTTTTCTTGTTAATGTGTTCTACATCATAAGTTCTACTGGGGAAACAAAAAAAAATTGGAATATTTTTGCACATTTTTTTGCTAAAAATTCAAGCATACCCTATTTCGCCTAATTCGTGTTCAAATTGCATTTTACGTCATTTCGCCATTTTGAAATAAGTTTTTGCAAAATTTTATTTTTTTTTTTTCTTGTTAATGTGTTCTACATCATAAGTTCTACTGGGGAAACACAAAAAATTGAATATTTTTTGCACATTTTTGCTAAAAATTCAAGCATACCCTATTTCGCCTAATTCGTGTTCAAATTGCATTTTACGTCATTTCGCCATTTTGAAATAAGTTTTTGCAAAAATTTTAATTTTTTTTCTTGTTAATGTGTTCTACATCATAAGTTCTACTGGGGAAACACAAAAAAATTGGAATTTTTTTGCACATTTTTGCTAAAAATTCAAGCATACCCTATTTCGCCTAATTCGTGTTCAAATTGCATTTTACGTCATTTCGCCATTTTGAAATAAGTTTTTGCAAAAATTTTAATTTTTTTTCTTGTTAATGTGTTCTACATCATAAGTTCTACTGGGGAAACACAAAAAAATTGGAATATTTTTGCACATTTTTGCTAAAAATTCAAGCATACCCTATTTCGCCTAATTCGTGTTCAAATTGCATTTTACGTCATTTCGCCATTTTGAAATAAGTTTTTGCAAAAATTTTAATTTTTTTTTTTTTTCTTGTTAATGTGTTCTACATCATAAGTTCTACTGGGGAAACACAAAAAATTGGAAAATTTTTTGCACATTTTTGCTAAAAATTCAAGCATACCCTATTTCGCCTAATTCGTGTTCAAATTGCATTTTACGTCATTTCGCCATTTTGAAATAAGTTTTTGCAAAAATTTTAATTTTTTTTCTTGTTAATGTGTTCTACATCATAAGTTCTACTTGGGGAAACACAAAAAAAATTGGAATATTTTTTGCACATTTTTGCTAAAAATTCAAGCATACCCTATTTCGCCTAATTCGTGTTCAAATTGCATTTTACGTCATTTCGCCATTTTGAAATAAGTTTTTGCAAAAATTTTAATTTTTTTTTTCTTGTTAATGTGTTCTACATCATAAGTTCTACTGGGGAAACACAAAAAAATTGGAATATTTTTGCACATTTTTGCTAAAAATTCAAGCATACCCTATTTCGCCTAATTCGTGTTCAAATTGCATTATACGTCATTTCGCCATTTTGAAAAAATTTTTTGCAAAATTTTAATTTTTTTTCTTGTTAATGTGTTCTACATCATAAGTTCTACTGGGGAAACACAAAAAATTGGAATATTTTTGCACATTTTTGCTAAAAATTCAAGCATACCCTATTTCGCCTAATTCGTGTTCAAATTGCATTTTACGTCATTTCGCCATTTTGAAATAAGTTTTTGCAAAAATTTTAATTTTTTTTTTCTTGTTAATGTGTTCTACATCATAAGTTCTACTGGGGAAACACAAAAAAATTGGAATTTTTTTGCACATTTTTGCTAAAAATTCAAGCATACCCTATTTCGCCTAATTCGTGTTCAAATTGCATTTTACGTCATTTCGCCATTTTGAAATAAGTTTTTGCAAAAATTTTAATTTTTTTTCTTGTTAATGTTTTCTACATCATAAGTTCTACTGGAAACACAAAAAAATTGAAAATTTTTGCACATTTTTGCTAAAAATTCAAGCATACCCTATTTCGCCTAATTCGTGTTCAAATTGCATTTTACGTCATTTCGCCATTTTGAAATAAGTTTTTGCAAAAATTTTTTATTTTTTTTTTTTCTTGTTAATGTGTTCTACATCATAAGTTCTACTGGGGAAACAAAAAAATTGGAAATTTTTTGCACATTTTTGCTAAAAATTCAAGCATACCCTATTTCGCCTAATTCGTGTTCAAATTGCATTTTACGTCATTTCGCCATTTTGAAATAAGTTTTTGCAAAAATTTTAATTTTTTTTCTTGTTAATGTGTTCTACATCATAAGTTCTACTGGGGAAACACAAAAAAATTGGCATTTTTTTTGCACATTTTTGCTAAAAATTCAAGCATACCCTATTTCGCCTAATTCGTGTTCAAATTGCATTTTACGTCATTTCGCCATTTTGAAATAAGTTTTTGCAAAAATTTTAATTTTTTTTCTTGTTAATGTGTTCTACATTCATAAGTTCTACTGGGGAAACAAAAAAATTGGAATATTTTTGCACATTTTTGCTAAAAATTCAAGCATACCCTATTTCGCCTAATTCGTGTTCAAATTGCATTTTACGTCATTTCGCCATTTTGAAATAAGTTTTTGCAAAAATTTTAATTTTTTTTTCTTGTTAATGTGTTCTACATCATAAGTTCTACTGGGGGGAATTTTTGCTAAAACACAAAAAAATTGGAATTTTTTGCACATTTTTGCTAAAAATTCAAGCATACCCTATTTCGCCTAATTCGTGTTCAAATTGCATTTTACGTCATTTCGCCATTTTGAAATAAGTTTTTGCAAAATTTTAATTTTTTTTCTTGTTAATGTGTTCTACATCATAAGTTCTACTGGGAAACACAAAAAAATTGGAAATTTTTGCACATTTTTGCTAAAAATTCAAGCATACCCTATTTCGCCTAATTCGTGTTCAAATTGCATTTTACGTCATTTCGCCGCCATTTTGAAATAAGTTTTTGCAAAAATTTTAATTTTTTTTCTTGTTAATGTGTTCTACATCATAAGTTCTACTGGGGAAACACAAAAAATTGGAAAATTTTTGCACATTTTTGCTAAAAATTCAAGCATACCCTATTTCGCCTAATTCGTGTTCAAATTGCATTTTACGTCATTTCGCCATTTTGAAATAAGTTTTTGCAAAAATTTTAATTTTTTTTTCTTGTTAATGTGTTTATATCACATAATAAAAAAAATTAAAATTTTTGCAAAAATTTTTTTTACATTTTACGTCATTTCGCCATTTTGAAATGTTTTTTTGCGCTAATTTCAATTTTTTTCTTGTTAATGTGTTCTACATCATAAGTTCTACTGGGGAAACACAAAAAATTGGAATATTTTTTGCACATTTTTGCTAAAAATTCAAGCATACCCTATTTCGCCTAATTTGTGTTCAAATTGCATTTTACGTCATTTCGCCATTTTGAAATAAATTTTTGCAAAAATTTTATTTTTTTTTCTTGTTAATGTGTTCTACATCATAAGTTCTACTGGGGAAACAAAAAAAATTGGAATATTTTTGCACATTTTTGCTAAAAATTCAAGCATACCCTATTTCGCCTAATTCGTGTTCAAATTGCATTTTACGTCATTTCGCCATTTTGAAATAAGTTTTTGCAAAATTTTAATTTTTTTTTCTTGTTAATGTGTTCTACATCATAAGTTCTACTGGGGAAACACAAAAAAATTGGAATATTTTTGCACATTTTTGCTAAAAATTCAAGCATACCCTATTTCGCCTAATTCGTGTTCAAATTGCATTTTACGTCATTTCGCCATTTTGAAATAAGTTTTTGCAAAAATTTTAATTTTTTTTTTCTTGTTAATGTGTTCTACATCATAAGTTCTACTGGGGAAACACAAAAAATTGGCATTTTTTTGCACATTTTTGCTAAAAATTCAAGCATACCCTATTTCGCCTAATTCGTGTTCAAATTGCATTTTACGTCATTTCGCCATTTTGAAATAAGTTTTTGCAAAAATTTTAAATTTTTTTTCTTGTTAATGTGTTCTACATCATAAGTTCTACTGGGGAAACACAAAAAAAAATTGGAATTTTTTTGCACATTTTTGCTAAAAATTCAAGCATACCCTATTTCGCCTAATTCGTGTTCAAATTGCATTTTACGTCATTTCGCCATTTTGAAATAAGTTTTTGCAAAAATTTTTAAATTTTTTTTCTTGTTAATGTGTTCTACATCATAAGTTCTACTGGGGAAACACAAAAAATTGGAATATTTTTGCACATTTTTGCTAAAAATTCAAGCATACCCTATTTCGCCTAATTCGTGTTCAAATTGCATTTTACGTCATTTCGCCATTTTGAAATAAGTTTTTGCAAAAATTTTAATTTTTTTTTCTTGTTAATGTGTTCTACATCATAAGTTCTACTGGGGGGAACAAAAAATTGGAATATTTTAATTTTTTTTTTTTGCACATTTTTGCTAAAAATTCAAGCATACCCTATTTCGCCTAATTCGTGTTCAAATTGCATTTTACGTCATTTCGCCATTTTGAAATAAGTTTTTGCAAAAATTTTAATTTTTTTTTTCTTGTTAATGTGTTCTACATCATAAGTTCTACTGGGGAAACACAAAAAATTGGAATATTTTTTGCACATTTTTGCTAAAAATTCAAGCATACCCTATTTCGCCTAATTCGTGTTCAAATTGCATTTTACGTCATTTCGCCATTTTGAAATAAGTTTTTTGCAAAAATTTCAATTTTTTTTCTTGTTAATGTGTTCTACATCATAAGTTCTACTGGGGAAACAAAAAAATTGGAATATTTTTGCACATTTTTGCTAAAAATTCAAGCATACCCTATTTCGCCTAATTCGTGTTCAAATTGCATTTTACGTCATTTCGCCATTTTGAAATAAGTTTTTGCAAAAATTTTAATTTTTTTTTTCTTGTTAATGTGTTCTACATCATAAGTTCTACTGGGGAAACACAAAAAAATTGGAAATTTTTTGCACATTTTTGCTAAAAATTCAAGCATACCCTATTTCGCCTAATTCGTGTTCAAATTGCATTTTACGTCATTTCGCCATTTTGAAATAAGTTTTTGCAAAAATTTTAATTTTTTTTCTTGTTAATGTATTCTACATCATAAGTTCTACTGGGGAAACAAAAAATGTGTTCTACATCATAAGTTCTACTGGGGAAACACAAAAAAATTGGAAAATTTTTGCACATTTTTGCTAAAAATTCAAGCATACCCTATTTCGCCTAATTCGTGTTCAAATTGCATTTTACGTCATTTCGCCATTTTGAAATAAGTTTTTGCAAAAATTTTAATTTTTTTTCTTGTTAATGTGTTCTACATCATAAGTTCTACTGGGGAAACACAAAAAATTGGAATATTTTTTGCACATTTTTGCTAAAAATTCAAGCATACCCTATTTCGCCTAATTCGTGTTCAAATTGCATTTTACGTCATTTCGCCATTTTGAAAAAAGTTTTTGCAAAAATTTTAATTTTTTTTCTTGTTAATGTGTTCTACATCATAAGTTCTACTGGGGAAACACAAAAAAATTGGAATATTTTTGCACATTTTTGCAAAAAATTCAAGCATACCCTATTTCGCCTAATTCGTGTTCAAATTGCATTTTACGTCATTTCGCCATTTTGAAATAAGTTTTTGCAAAAATTTTAATTTTTTTTTTTGTTAATGTGTTCTACATCATAAGTTCTACTGGGGAAACACAAAAAAATTGGAATATTTTTGCACATTTTTGCTAAAAATTCAAGCATACCCTATTTCGCCTAATTCGTGTTCAAATTGCATTTTACGTCATTTCGCCATTTTGAAATAAGTTTTTGCAAAAATTTTAATTTTTTTTTTTTTTTGTTAATGTGTTCTACATCATAAGTTCTACTGGGGAAACACAAAAAAATTGGAATATTTTTGCACATTTTTGCTAAAAATTCAAGCATACCCTATTTCGCCTAATTCGTGTTCAAATTGCATTTTACGTCATTTCGCCATTTTGAAATAAGTTTTTGCAAAAATTTTAATTTTTTTTTTTCTTGTTAATGTGTTCTACATCATAAGTTCTACTGGGGAAACACAAAAAATTGGAATATTTTTGCACATTTTTGCTAAAAATTCAAGCATACCCTATTTCGCCTAATTCGTGTTCAAATTGCATTTTACGTCATTTCGCCATTTTGAAATAAGTTTTTGCAAAAATTTTAATTTTTTTCTTGTTAATGTGTTCTACATCATAAGTTCTACTGGGGAAACACAAAAAATTGGAATTTTTTGCACATTTTTGCTAAAAATTCAAGCATACCCTATTTCGCCTAATTCGTGTTCAAATTGCATTTTTACGTCATTTCGCCATTTTGAAATAAGTTTTTGCAAAAATTTTAATTTTTTTTTTCTTGTTAATGTGTTCTACATCATAAGTTCTACTGGGGAAAAAAAAAAAAATTGGAAAATTTTTTGCACATTTTTGCTAAAAATTCAAGCATACCCTATTTCGCCTAATTCGTGTTCAAATTGCATTTTACGTCATTTCGCCATTTTGAAATAAGTTTTTGCAAAAATTTTAATTTTTTTTTTTTTGTTAATGTGTTCTTACATCATAAGTTCTACTGGGGAAAACAAAAAAAAATTGAAATTTTTTTGCACATTTTTTGCTAAAAATTCAAGCATACCCTATTTCGCCTAATTCGTGTTCAAATTGCATTTTACGTCATTTCGCCATTTTGAAATAAGTTTTTGCAAAAATTTTAATTTTTTTCTTGTTAATGTGTTCTACATCATAAGTTCTACTGGGGAAACAAAAAATTTGAATATTTTTGCACATTTTTGCTAAAAACATAATGTGTTCTACATCATAAGTTCTACTGGGGAAACACAAAAAAAAAATTGGAAAATTTTTGCACATTTTTGCTAAAAATTCAAGCATACCCTATTTCGCCTAATTCGTGTTCAAATTGCATTTTACGTCATTTCGCCATTTTGAAATAAGTTTTTGCAAAAATTTTAATTTTTTTTTCTTGTTAATGTGTTCTACATCATAAGTTCTACTGGGGAAACACAAAAAATTGGAATTTTTTGCACATTTTTGCTAAAAATTCAAGCATACCCTATTTCGCCTAATTCGTGTTCAAATTGCATTTTACGTCATTTCGCCATTTTGAAATAAGTTTTTGCAAAAATTTTAATTTTTTTTCTTGTTAATGTGTTCTACATCATAAGTTCTACTGGGGAAACACAAAAAAATTGGAATTTTTTTGCACATTTTTGCTAAAAATTCAAGCATACCCTATTTCGCCTAATTCGTGTTCAAATTGCATTTTACGTCATTTCGCCATTTTGAAATAAGTTTTTGCAAAAATTTTAATTTTTTTTCTTGTCAATGTGTTCTACATCATAAGTTCTACTGGGGAAACAAAAAAATTGGAATATTTTTGCACATTTTTGCTAAAAATTCAAGCATACCCTATTTCGCCTAATTCGTGTTCAAATTGCATTTTACGTCATTTCGCCATTTTGAAATAAGTTTTTGCAAAAATTTTAATTTTTTTTCTTGTTAATGTGTTCTACATCATAAGTTCTACTGGGGAAACACAAAAAAAATTGAAATTTTTGCACATTTTTGCACATTTTTGCTAAAAATTCAAGCATACCCTATTTCGCCTAATTCGTGTTCAAATTGCATTTTACGTCATTTCGCCATTTTGAAATAAATTTTTGCAAAAATTTTAATTTTTTTTCTTGTTAATGTGTTCTACATCATAAGTTCTACTGGGGAAACACAAAAAAAATTGGAAATTTTTTGCACATTTTTGCTAAAAATTCAAGCATACCCTATTTCGCCTAATTCGTGTTCAAATTGCATTTTAAAAATAAGTCATTTCGCCATTTTGAAATAAGTTTTTGCAAAAATTCAACTTTTTTTCTTGTTAATGTGTTCTACATCATAAGTTCTACTGGGGAAACACAAAAAAATTGGAATATTTTTTGCACATTTTTGCTAAAAATTCAAGCATACCCTATTTCGCCTAATTCGTGTTCAAATTGCATTTTACGTCATTTCGCCATTTTGAAATAAGTTTTTGCAAAAATTTTAATTTTTTTTTTTCTTGTTAATGTGTTCTACATCATAAGTTCTACTGGGGAAACACAAAAAATTGGAATTTTTTGCACATTTTTGCTAAAAATTCAAGCATACCCTATTTCGCCTAATTCGTGTTCAAATTGCATTTTACGTCATTTCGCCATTTTGAAATAAGTTTTTGCAAAAATTTTAATTTTTTTCTTTTTTTTTTTCTTGTTAATGTGTTCTACATCATAAGTTCTACTGGGGAAACACAAAAAATTGGAATATTTTTGCACATTTTTGCTAAAAATTCAAGCATACCCTATTTCGCCTAATTCGTGTTCAAATTGCATTTTACGTCATTTCGCCATTTTGAAATAAGTTTTTGCAAAAATTTTTTTTTTTTTTCTTGTTAATGTGTTCTACATCATAAGTTCTACTGGGGAAACACAAAAAATTGGAATTTTTTTGCATTTTTGCTAAAAATTCAAGCATACCCTATTTCGCCTAATTCGTGTTCAAATTGCATTTTACGTCATTTCGCCATTTTGAAATAAATTTTTGCAAAAATTTAATTTTTTTTTTCTTGTTAATGTGTTCTACATCATAAGTTCTACTGGGGAAACACAAAAAAATTGGAAATTTTTTGCACATTTTTTGCTAAAAATTCAAGCATACCCTATTTCGCCTAATTCGTGTTCAAATTGCATTTTACGTCATTTCGCCATTTTGAAATAAGTTTTTGCAAAAATTTTAATTTTTTTTCTTGTTAATGTGTTCTACATCATAAGTTCTACTGGGGAAACACAAAAAATTGGAATTTTTTTTGCACATTTTTGCTAAAAATTCAAGCATACCCTATTTCGCCTAATTCGTGTTCAAATTGCATTTTACGTCATTTCGCCATTTTGAAATAAGTTTTTGCAAAATTTTTTTTTTTTTTTAATGATACGGCGATCATAAGTTCTACACATAAGTTCCCTGGGGAAACACAAAAAAATTTGGTACATCTTTGTACCTTTTGCAAAAAATTCAAGCATACCCTATTTCGCCTAATTCGTGTTCAAATTGCATTTTACGTCATTTCGCCATTTTGAAATAAGTTTTTGCAAAAATTTTAATTTTTTTTTTTCTTGTTAATGTGTTCTACATCATAAGTTCTACTGGGGAAACACAAAAAATTGGAATATTTTTGCACATTTTTGCTAAAAATTCAAGCATACCCTATTTCGCCTAATTCGTGTTCAAATTGCATTTTACGTCATTTCGCCATTTTGAAATAAGTTTTTGCAAAAATTTTAATTTTTTTTCTTGTTAATGTGTTCTACATCATAAGTTCTACTGGGGAAACAAAAAAATTGGAATATTTTTGCACATTTTTGCTAAAAAATTCAAGCATACCCTATTTCGCCTAATTCGTGTTCAAATTGCATTTTACGTCATTTCGCCATTTTGAAATAAGTTTTTGCAAAAATTTTAATTTTTTTTCTTGTTAATGTGTTCTACATCATAAGTTCTACTGGGAAAACACAAAAAAATTGGAATATTTTTGCACATTTTTGCTAAAAATTCAAGCATACCCTATTTCGCCTAATTCGTGTTCAAATTGCATTTTACGTCATTTCGCCATTTTGAAATAAGTTTTTGCAAAAATTTTAATTTTTTTTTCTTGTTAATGTGTTCTACATCATAAGTTCTACTGGGGAAACACAAAAAAATTGGAATATTTTTGCACATTTTTTGCTAAAAATTCAAGCATACCCTATTTCGCCTAATTCGTGTTCAAATTGCATTTTACGTCATTTCGCCATTTTGAAATAAGTTTTTGCAAAAATTTTAATTTTTTTTCTTGTTAATGTGTTCTACATCATAAGTTCTACTGGGGAAACAAAAAAAATTGGAATATTTTTGCACATTTTTGCTAAAAATTCAAGCATACCCTATTTCGCCTAATTCGTGTTCAAATTGCATTTTACGTCATTTCGCCATTTTGAAATAAGTTTTTTTACAAAAATTTTAAATTTTTTTCTTGTTAATTTGTTCTACATCATAAGTTCTACTGGGAAAACACAAAAAAATTGGAAATTTTTTGCACATTTTTGCTAAAAATTCAAGCATACCCTATTTCGCCTAATTCGTGTTCAAATTGCATTTTACGTCATTTCGCCATTTTGAAATAAGTTTTTGCAAAAATTTTAATTTTTTTTTTCTTGTTAATGTGTTCTACATCATAAGTTCTACTGGGGAAACACAAAAAATTGGAATATTTTTGCACATTTTTGCTAAAAATTCAAGCATACCCTATTTCGCCTAATTCGTGTTCAAATTGCATTTTACGTCATTTCGCCATTTTGAAATAAGAATATTTTTTTTTGCAAAACCCTATTTCGCCATTTTGAAATAAAAAATAAAAAAAAATTTCAATTTTTTTCTTGTTAATGTGTTCTACATCATAAGTTCTACTGGGGAAACACAAAAAATTGGAATATTTTTTGCACATTTTTTGCTAAAAATTCAAGCATACCCTATTTCGCCTAATTCGTGTTCAAATTGCATTTTACGTCATTTCATTTTGCCATTTTGAAAAAATTTTTGGCAAAAATTTCAATTTTTTTCTTGTTAATGTGTTCTAAAATATAAGTTTTACTAGGGAAAAACAAAAAAAATGGAAAATTTTTGCACATTTTTAGTTTAAAATTCAAGCATACCCTATTTCGCTATTTTAATTCGTGTTCAAATTGCATTATACGTCATTTCGCCATTTTGAAATAAGTTTTTTCTTGTTAATGTGTTCTACATCATAAGTTCTACTGGGGAAACACAAAAAAAAATTGGAATATTTTTGCACATTTTTGCTAAAAATTCAAGCATACCCTATTTCGCCTAATTCGTGTTCAAATTGCATTTTACGTCATTTCGCCATTTTGAAATAAGTTTTTGCAAAATTATTTTTTTTTTTTCTTGTTAATGTGTTCTACATCATAAGTTCTACTGGGGAAAAACAAAAAAATTTGAAATTTTTGCACATTTTTGCTAAAAATTCAAGCATACCCTATTTCGCCTAATTCGTGTTCAAATTGCATTTTACGTCATTTCGCCATTTTGAAATAAGTTTTTGCAAAAATTTTAATTTTTTTTTTCTTGTTAATGTGTTCTACATCATAAGTTCTACTGGGGAAACACAAAAAATTGGTAAAATTTTTGCACATTTTTTGCTAAAAATTCAAGCATACCCTATTTGTCCTATTTCGTGTTCAAATTGCATTTTACGTCATTTCGCCATTTTGAAATAAGTTTTTGCAAAAATTTTAATTTTTTTTTTTCTTGTTAATGTGTTCTACATCATAAGTTCTACTGGGGAAACACAAAAAATTGGAAATTTTTTGCACATTTTTGCTAAAAATTCAAGCATACCCTATTTCGCCTAATTCGTGTTCAAATTGCATTTTACGTCATTTCGCCATTTTGAAATAAGTTTTTGCAAAAATTTTAATTTTTTTTCTTGTTAATGTGTTCTACATCATAAGTTCTACTGGGGAAACACACAAAAATTGGAATTTTTTTGCACATTTTTGCTAAAAATTCAAGCATACCCTATTTCGCCTAATTCGTGTTCAAATTGCATTTTACGTCATTTCGCCATTTTGAAATAAGTTTTTGCAAAAATTTTAATTTTTTTTTCTTGTTAATGTGTTCTACATCATAAGTTCTACTGGGGAAACAAAAAAAAATTGGAATATTTTTGCACATTTTTTGCTAAAAATTCAAGCATACCCTATTTCGCCTAATTCGTGTTCAAATTGCATTTTACGTCATTTCGCCATTTTGAAATAAGTTTTTGCAAAAATTTTAATTTTTTTTTCTTGTTAATGTGTTCTACATCATAAGTTCTACTGGGGAAACACAAAAAATTGGAATTTTTTTTGCATTTTTGCTAAAAATTCAAGCATACCCTATTTCGCCTAATCGTGTTCAAATTGCATTTTCAAATTGCATTTTACGTCATTTCGCCATTTTGAAATAAGTTTTTGCAAAATTTTAATTTTTTTTCTTGTTAATGTGTTCTACATCATAAGTTCTACTGGGGAAACACAAAAAATTGGAATATTTTTGCACATTTTTGCTAAAAATTCAAGCATACCCTATTTCGCCTAATTCGTGTTCAAATTGCATTTTACGTCATTTCGCCATTTTGAAATAAGTTTTTGCAAAAATTTTAATTTTTTTTTTTCTTGTTAATGTGTTCTACATCATAAGTTCTACTGGGGAAACAACAAAAAATTGGAATATTTTTGCACATTTTTGCTAAAAATTCAAGCATACCCTATTTCGCCTAATTCGTGTTCAAATTGCATTTTACGTCATTTCGCCATTTTGAAATAAGTTTTTGCAAAAATTTTTTTTTTTTGCTTGTTAATGTGTTCTACATCATAAGTTCTACTGGGGAAACACAAAAAATTGGAATATTTTTGCATTTTTGCTGAAAAAATTCAAGCATACCCTATTTCGCCTAATTCGTGTTCAAATTGCATTTTACGTCATTTCGCCATTTTGAAATAAGTTTTTGCAAAAATTTTAATTTTTTTTTGTTAATGTGTTCTACATCATAAGTTCTACTGGGGAAACACAAAAAAATTGGAATATTTTTGCACATTTTTGCTAAAAATTCAAGCATACCCTATTTCGCCTAATTCGTGTTCAAATTGCATTTTACGTCATTTCGCCATTTTGAAATAAGTTTTTGCAAAAAATTTTAAATTTTTTTTCTTGTTAATGTGTTCTACATCATAAGTTCTACTGGGGAAACACAAAAAAATTGGAATATTTTTGCACATTTTTGCTAAAAATTCAAGCATACCCTATTTCGCCTAATTCGTGTTCAAATTGCATTTTACGTCATTTCGCCATTTTGAAATAAGTTTTTGCAAAAAATTTTAATGTGTTTTTTTTCTTGTTAATGTGTTCTACATCATAAGTTCTACTGGGGAAATGTGTTCTACATCATAAGTTCTACTGGGGAACACCAAGGATTAATGTTAGTTAATTGTAACATTTTTGCACATTTTTGCTAAAAATTCAAGCATACCCTATCTTGCCTAATTCGTAGTTCAAATTGCATTTTACGTCATTTCGCCATTTTGAAATAAGTTTTTGCAAAAATTTTAATCTTTTTTCTTGTTAATGTGTTCTACATCATAAGTTCTACTGGGGAAACACAAAAAATTGGAATATTTTTGCACATTTTTGCTAAAAATTCAAGCATACCCTATTTCGCCTAATTCGTGTTCAAATTGCATTTTACGTCATTTCGCCATTTTGAAATAAGTTTTTGCAAAAATTTTAATTTTTTTTTTCTTGTTAATGTGTTCTACATCATAAGTTCTACTGGGGAAACAAAAAAAAATTGGAATATTTTTGCACATTTTTGCTAAAAATTCAAGCATACCCTATTTCGCCTAATTCGTGTTCAAATTGCATTTTACGTCATTTCGCCATTTTGAAATAAGTTTTTGCAAAAATTTTAATTTTTTTTCTTGTTAATGTGTTCTACATCATAAGTTCTACTGGGAAACACAAAAAAATTGGAATATTTTTGCACATTTTTGCACAAAATTCAAGCATACCCTATTTCGCCTAATTCGTGTTCAAATTGCATTTTACGTCATTTCGCCATTTTGAAATAAGTTTTTGCAAAAATTTTAATTTTTTTTCTTGTTAATGTGTTCTACATCATAAGTTCTGGGGAAACAAAAAAAAATTGGAATTTTTTGCACATTTTTGCTAAAAATTCAAGCATACCCTATTTCGCCTAATTCGTGTTCAAATTGCATTTTACGTCATTTCGCCATTTTGAAATAAGTTTTTGCAAAAATTTTAATTTTTTTTCTTGTCTTGTTAATGTGTTCTACATCATAAGTTCTACTGGGGAAACACAAAAAAATTGGAATTTTTTGCACATTTTTGCTAAAAATTCAAGCATACCCTATTTCGCCTAATTCGTGTTCAAATTGCATTTTACGTCATTTCGCCATTTTGAAATAAGTTTTTGCAAAATTTTTAATTTTTTTTCTTGTTAATGTGTTCTACATCATAAGTTCTACTGGGGAAAAAAACAAAAAATTGGAATATTTTTGCACATTTTTGCTAAAAATTCAAGCATACCCTATTTCGCCTAATTCGTGTTCAAATTGCATTTTACGTCATTTCGCCATTTTGAAATAAGTTTTTTGCAAAAATTTTAATTTTTTTTTTCTTGTTAATGTGTTCTACATCATAAGTTCTACTGGGGAAACACAAAAAATTGGAAATTTTTTGCACATTTTTGCTAAAAATTCAAGCATACCCTATTTCGCCTAATTCGTGTTCAAATTGCATTTTACGTCATTTCGCCATTTTGAAATAAGTTTTTGCAAAAATTTTAATTTTTTTTCTTGTTAATGTGTTCTACATCATAAGTTCTACTGGGGAAACAAAAAAAAATTGAAAAATTTTTGCACATTTTTTAAAAATTCAAGCATACCCTATTTCGCCTAATTCGTGTTCAAATTGCATTTTACGTCATTTCGCCATTTTGAAATAAGTTTTTGCAAAAATTTTTTTTTTTTTCTTGTTAATGTGTTCTACATCATAAGTTCTACTGGGGAAACACAAAAAATTGGAATTTTTTGCACATTTTTGCTAAAAATTCAAGCATACCCTATTTCGCCTAATTCGTGTTCAAATTGCATTTTACGTCATTTCGCCATTTTGAAATAAGTTTTTGCAAAAATTTTAATTTTTTTTCTTGTTAATGTGTTCTACATCATAAGTTCTACTGGGGAAACACAAACAAATTGGAAAATTTTTGCACATTTTTGCTAAAAATTCAAGCATACCCTATTTCGCCTAATTCGTGTTCAAATTGCATTTTACGTCATTTTGCCATTTTGAAAATAAGTTTTTGCAAAAATTTTAATTTTTTTTTTGTTAATGTGTTCTACATCATAAGTTCTACTGGGGAAACACAAAAAATTGGAATATTTTTTTAGCACATTTTTTGCTAAAAATTCAAGCATACCCTATTTCGCCTAATTCGTGTTCAAATTGCATTTTACGTCATTTCGCCATTTTGAAATAAGTTTTTGCAAAAATTTTATTTTTTTTTTTTTCTTGTTAATGTGTTCTACATCATAAGTTCTACTGGGGAAACACAAAAAAAATGGAATTTTTTTGCACATTTTTGCTTAAAAATTCAAGCATACCCTATTTCGCCTAATTCGTGTTCAAATTGCATTTTACGTCATTTCGCCATTTTGAAATAAGTTTTTGCAAAAATTTTATTTTTTTTCTTGTTAATGTGTTCTACATCATAAGTTCTACTTGGGAAACACAAAAAAATTGGAATATTTTTGCACATTTTTGCTAAAAATTCAAGCATACCCTATTTCGCCTAATTCGTGTTCAAATTGCATTTTACGTCATTTCGCCATTTTGAAATAAGTTTTTGCAAAAATTTTAATTTTTTTTTTTCTTGTTAATGTGTTCTACATCATAAGTTCTACTGGGGAAACACAAAAAAATTGGAATATTTTTGCACATTTTTGCTAAAAATTCAAGCATACCCTATTTCGCCTAATTCGTGTTCAAATTGCATTTTACGTCATTTCGCCATTTTGAAATAAGTTTTTGCAAAATTTTAATTTTTTTTTTCTTGTTAATGTGTTCTACATCATAAGTTCTACTGGGGAAACAAAAAAAAATTGGAAAATTTTTGCACATTTTTGCTAAAAATTCAAGCATACCCTATTTCGCCTAATTCGTGTTCAAATTGCATTTTACGTCATTTCGCCATTTTGAAATAAGTTTTTGCAAAAATTTTAAATCTTTTTTCTTGTTAATGTGTTCTACATCATAAGTTCTACTGGGAAAACACAAAAAATTGGAATATTTTTGCACATTTTTGCTAAAAATTCAAGCATACCCTATTTCGCCTAATTCGTGTTCAAATTGCATTTTACGTCATTTCGCCATTTTGAAATAAGTTTTTGCAAAAATTTTTTTTTTTTTTTCTTGTTAATGTGTTCTACATCATAAGTTCTACTGGGGAAACACAAAAAATTGGAAATTTTTGCACATTTTGCTAAAAATTCAAGCATACCCTATTTCGCCTAATTCGTGTTCAAATTGCATTTTACGTCATTTCGCCATTTTGAAATAAGTTTTTGCAAAAATTTTAATTTTTTTTTTTTTCTTGTTAATGTGTTCTACATCATAAGTTCTACTGGGGAAACACAAAAAAATTGGCACATTTTTGCACATTTTTGCTAAAAATTCAAGCATACCCTATTTCGCCTAATTCGTGTTCAAATTGCATTTTACGTCATTTCGCCATTTTGAAATAAGTTTTTGCAAAAATTTTAATTTTTTTTCTTGTTAATGTGTTCTACATCATAAGTTCTACTGGGGAAACACACAAACAAATTGGAAATTTTTGCACATTTTTGCTAAAAATTCAAGCATACCCTATTTCGCCTAATTCGTGTTCAAATTGCATTTTACGTCATTTCGCCATTTTGAAATAAGTTTTTGCAAAAATTTTAATTTTTTTTTTTTTGTTAATGTGTTAATGTGTTCTACATCATAAGTTCTACTGGGGAAACACAAAAAAATTGGAATATTTTTGCACATTTTTGCTAAAAAAATTCAAGCATACCCTATTTGGCCTAATTCGTGTTCAAATTGCATTTTACGTCATTTCGCCATTTTGAAATAAGTTTTTGCAAAAATTTTAATTTTTTTTCTTGTTAATGTGTTTACATCATAAGTTCTACTAGGGAAACAAAAAAAAATTGGAATTTGTTTCCACATTTTTTGCTAAAAATTCAAGCATACCCTATTTCGCCTAATTCGTGTTCAAATTGCATTTTACGTCATTTCGCCATTTTGAAATAAGTTTTTGCAAAAATTTTAATTTTTTTTTTCTTGTTAATGTGTTCTACATCATAAGTTCTACTGGGGAAACAAAAAAAAATTGGAATATTTTTGCACATTTTTGCTAAAAATTCAAGCATACCCTATTTCGCCTAATTCGTGTTCAAATTGCATTTTACGTCATTTCGCCATTTTGAAATAAGTTTTTGCAAAATTTTATTTTTTTTTTTTTCTTGTTAATGTGTTCTACATCATAAGTTCTACTGGGGAAACACAAAAAATTGGAATATTTTTGCACATTTTTGCTAAAAATTCAAGCATACCCTATTTCGCCTAATTCGTGTTCAAATTGCATTTTACGTCATTTCGCCATTTTGAAATAAGTTTTTGCAAAAATTTTAAATTTTTTTTCTTGTTAATGTGTTCTACATCATAAGTTCTACTGGGGAAACAAAAAAAAATTGGAAAATTTTTGCACATTTTTGCTAAAAATTCAAGCATACCCTATTTCGCCTAATTCGTGTTCAAATTGCATTTTACGTCATTTCGCCATTTTGAAATAAGTTTTTGCAAAAATTTTTTTTTTTTTTTTTCTTGTTAATGTGTTCTACATCATAAGTTCTACTGGGGAAACACAAAAAATTGGAAATTTTTTGCACATTTTTGCTAAAAATTCAAGCATACCCTATTTCGCCTAATTCGTGTTCAAATTGCATTTTACGTCATTTCGCCATTTTGAAATAAGTTTTTGCAAAAATTTTGATTTTTTTTCTTGTTAATGTGTTCTACATCATAAGTTCTACTGGGGAAACACAAAAAAAATTGGAATATTTGTGCACATTTTTTGCTAAAAATTCAAGCATACCCTATTTCGCCTAATTCGTGTTCAAATTGCATTTTACGTCATTTCGCCATTTTGAAATAAGTTTTTGCAAAAATTTCTATTTTTTTTCTTGTTAATGTGTTCTACATCATAAGTTCTACTGGGGAAACACAAAAAATTGGAATTTTTTGCACATTTTTGCTAAAAATTCAAGCATACCCTATTTCGCCTAATTCGTGTTCAAATTGCATTTTACGTCATTTCGCCATTTTGAAATAAATTTTTGCAAAAAAATTTTTTTTTTTTTTAATTTTTTTTTCTTGTTAATGTGTTCTACATCATAAGTTCTACTGGGGAAACACAAAAAAAAAAATTGGAATTTTTTGCACATTTTTGCTAAAAATTCAAGCATACCCTATTTCGCCTAATTCGTGTTCAAATTGCATTTTACGTCATTTCGCCATTTTGAAATAAGTTTTTGCAAAAATTTTAATTTTTTTTCTTGTTAATGTGTTCTACATCATAAGTTCTACTGGGGAAACACAAAAAAAAATTGGAATATTTTTGCACATTTTTGCTAAAAATTCAAGCATACCCTATTTCGCCTAATTCGTGTTCAAATTGCATTTTACGTCATTTCGCCATTTTGAAATAAGTTTTTGCAAAAATTTTATTTTTTTTTTCTTGTTAATGTGTTCTACATCATAAGTTCTACTGGGGAAACACAAAAAAATTGGAATATTTTTTGCACATTTTTGCTAAAAATTCAAGCATACCCTATTTCGCCTAATTCGTGTTCAAATTGCATTTTACGTCATTTCGCCATTTTGAAATAAGTTTTTGCAAAAATTTTAATTTTTTTTCTTGTTAATGTGTTCTACATCATAAGTTCTACTGGGGAAACACACAAACGAAAAAAATTGGAATATTTTTGCACATTTTTGCTAAAAATTCAAGCATACCCTATTTCGCCTAATTCGTGTTCAAATTGCATTTTACGTCATTTCGCCATTTTGAAATAAGTTTTTGCAAAAAATTTTAATTTTTTTTCTTGTTAATGTGTTCTACATCATAAGTTCTACTGGGGAAACACAAAAAAAAAATTGGAATTTTTTGCACATTTTTGCTAAAAATTCAAGCATACCCTATTTCGCCTAATTGTTTGTGTTCAAATTGCATTTTACGTCATTTCGCCATTTTGAAATAAGTTTTTGCAAAAATTTTAATTTTTTTTTCTTGTTAATGTGTTCTACATCATAAGTTCTACTGGGGAAAACACAAAAAATTGGAATTTTTTGCACATTTTTGCTAAAAATTCAAGCATACCCTATTTCGCCTAATTCGTGTTCAAATTGCATTTTACGTCATTTCGCCATTTTGAAATAAGTTTTTGCAAAAATTTTAATTTTTTTTCTTGTTAATGTGTTCTACATCATAAGTTCTACTGGGGAAACACAAAAAAATTGGAATTTTTTTGCACATTTTTGCTAAAAATTCAAGCATACCCTATTTCGCCTAATTCGTGTTCAAATTGCATTTTACGTCATTTCGCCATTTTGAAATAAGTTTTTGCAAAAATTTTTTTTTTTTTTTTTCTTGTTAATGTGTTCTACATCATAAGTTCTACTGGGGAAACACAAAAAATTGGAATATTTTTGCACATTTTTGCTAAAAATTCAAGCATACCCTATTTCGCCTAATTCGTGTTCAAATTGCATTTTACGTCATTTCGCCATTTTGAAATAAGTTTTTTGCAAAAATTTTTTTTTTTTTTTCTTGTTAATGTGTTCTACATCATAAGTTCTACTGGGGAAACACAAAAAATTGGAATATTTTTGCACATTTTTGCTAAAAATTCAAGCATACCCTATTTCGCCTAATTCGTGTTCAAATTGCATTTTACGTCATTTCGCCATTTTGAAATAAGTTTTTGCAAAAATTTTAATTTTTTTTCTTGTTAATGTGTTCTACATCATAAGTTCTACTGGGGAAACACAAAAAATTGGAATATTTTTGCACATTTTTGCTAAAAATTCAAGCATACCCTATTTCGCCTAATTCGTGTTCAAATTGCATTTTACGTCATTTCGCCATTTTGAAATAAGTTTTTGCAAAAATTTTAATTTTTTTTTTTTTTTTTAATGTGTTCTACATCATAAGTTCTACTGGGGAAACACAAAAAAATTGGAATATTTTTGCACATTTTTGCTAAAAATTCAAGCATACCCTATTTCGCCTAATTCGTGTTCAAATTGCATTTTACGTCATTTCGCCATTTTGAAATAAGTTTTTGCAAAATTTTAATTTTTTTTCTTGTTAATGTGTTCTACATCATAAGTTCTACTGGGGAAACACAAAAAAATTGGAAATTTTTTGCACATTTTTGCTAAAAATTCAAGCATACCCTATTTCGCCTAATTCGTGTTCAAATTGCATTTTACGTCATTTCGCCATTTTGAAATAAGTTTTTGCAAAAAATTTTTTTTTTTTTTCTTGTTAATGTGTTCTACATCATAAGTTCTACTGGGGAAACACAAAAAATTGGAATATTTTTTGCACATTTTTGCTAAAAATTCAAGCATACCCTATTTCGCCTAATTCGTCTTCAAATTGCATTTTACGTCATTTCGCCATTTTGAAATAAGTTTTTGCAAAAATTTTAATTTTTTTTTCTTGTTAATGTGTTCTACATCATAAGTTCTACTGGGGAAACACAAAAAATTGGAATATTTTTTGCACATTTTTGCTAAAAATTCAAGCATACCCTATTTCGCCTAATTCGTGTTCAAATTGCATTTTACGTCATTTCGCCATTTTGAAATAAGTTTTTGCAAAAATTTTAATTTTTTTTTCTTGTTAATGTGTTCTACATCATAAGTTCTACTGGGGAAACACAAAAAAATTGGAATATTTTTGCACATTTTTGCTAAAAATTCAAGCATACCCTATTTCGCCTAATTCGTGTTCAAATTGCATTTTACGTCATTTCGCCATTTTGAAATAAGTTTTTGCAAAAATTTTAATTTTTTTTTTCTTGTTAATGTGTTCTACATCATAAGTTCTACTGGGGAAACACAAAAAATTGGAATATTTTTGCACATTTTTGCTAAAAATTCAAGCATACCCTATTTCGCCTAATTCGTGTTCAAATTGCATTTTACGTCATTTCGCCATTTTGAAATAAGTTTTTGCAAAAATTTTAATTTTTTTTCTTGTTAATGTGTTCTACATCATAAGTTCTACTGGGAAACACAAAAAATTGGAATTTTTTGCACATTTTTGCTAAAAATTCAAGCATACCCTATTTCGCCTAATTCGTGTTCAAATTGCATTTTACGTCATTTCGCCATTTTGAAATAAGTTTTTGCAAAAATTTTAATTTTTTTTTCTTGTTAATGTGTTCTACATCATAAGTTCTACTGGGGAAACACAAAAAATTGGAATTTTTTATTTTTTGCACATTTTTTGCTAAAAATTCAAGCATACCCTATTTCGCCTAATTCGTGTTCAAATTGCATTTTACGTCATTTCGCCATTTTGAAATAACGTCATTTTTTTGCAAAATTTTAATTTTTTTTTCTTGTTAATGTGTTCTACATCATAAGTTCTACTGGGGAAACACAAAAAATTGTATTTTTTTTGCATTTTTTTGCTAAAAATTCAAGCATACCCTATTTCGCCTAATTCGTGTTCAAATTGCATTTTACGTCATTTCGCCATTTTGAATAAGTTTTTGCAAAAATTTTATTTTTTTTTTTTTCTTGTTAATGTGTTCTACATCATAAGTTCTACTGGGGAAACACAAAAAAATTGGAATATTTTTGCACATTTTTGCTAAAAATTCAACCATACGCTATTCCGCCTAATTCGTATTCAAATTGCATTTTACGTCATTTCGCCATTTTGAAATAAGTTTTTGCAAAATTTTAATTTTTTTTCTTGCTTAATGTGTTCTACATCATAAGTTCTACTGGGGAAACACAAAAAAATTGGAATATTTTTGCACATTTTTGCTAAAAATTCAAGCATACCCTATTTCGCCTAATTCGTGTTCAAATTGCATTTTACGTCATTTCGCCATTTTGAAATAAGTTTTTGCAAAAATTTTAATTTTTTTTCTTGTTAATGTGTTCTACATCATAAGTTCTACTGGGGAAACACAAAAAATTGGAATATTTTTGCACATTTTTGCTAAAAATTCAAGCATACCCTATTTCGCCTAATTCGTGTTCAAATTGCATTTTACGTCATTTCGCCATTTTGAAATAAGTTTTTGCAAAAAATTTTATGTGTTTTTTTTCTTGTTAATGTGTTCTACATCATAAGTTCTACTGGGGAAACACAAAAAATTGGAATTTTTTGCACATTTTTGCTAAAAATTCAAGCATACCCTATTTCGCCTAATTCGTGTTCAAATTGCATTTTACGTCATTTCGCCATTTTGAAATAAGTTTTTGCAAAAATTTTAATTTTTTTTTCTTGTTAATGTGTTCTACATCATAAGTTCTACTGGGGAAACACAAAAAATTGGAATTTTTTGCACATTTTTGCTAAAAATTCAAGCATACCCTATTTCGCCTTGTTCGTGTTCAAATTGCATTTTACGTCATTTCGCCATTTTGAAATAAGTTTTTGCAAAATTTTTATTTTTTTTTTCTTGTTAATGTGTTCTACATCATAAGTTCTACTGGGGAAACACAAAAAATTGGAATATTTTTGCACATTTTTGCTAAAAATTCAAGCATACCCTATTCGCCTAATTCGTGTTCAAATTGCATTTTACGTCATTTCGCCATTTTGAAATAAGTTTTTGCAAAAATTTTAATTTTTTTTTCTTGTTAATGTGTTCTACATCATAAGTTCTACTGGGGAAACACAAAAAAATTGGAATATTTTTGCACATTTTGCTAAAAATTCAAGCATACCCTATTTCGCCTAATTCGTGTTCAAATTGCATTTTACGTCATTTCGCCATTTTGAAATAAGTTT
>NW_027305679.1:47050-97666 GCF_039555335.1 Amphiura filiformis
TCTCTAACTCAAGATTCTGAATGCCTATAGATTTGTGTCAAGTCTTTGGATTTTGTGACTGTAATTGTGAAAACATTCAAAAATGTTATTGGCCCGTTATTCCAAATATTGACCATATTAAGGGATGGGGTATGAATGTTTGGACAGTATTTATTGTGGGACATTGGAGCACATCAGACATATCGAATTGCATTCTGAATACGAAGAATGTCCTTCTGATATCAAATAAATGTGATTTTTTTAAAATTCGCAATGTAATACACATTTTATGGCAAATGATTAAAAATTGATATTTTTGATATTTAACAGTACTCGAAATAAACTTTATAAATTATAATTTATACTTAAGGTGTATGTCGGTGGGATGAAAAGCCGACGATCAATTGAAAATTTTGACCTTTCATATTGAAGATACGGAATTGTTTCCCAAAACACAAAAAAAATTAGGTCTTTTTGGGAAAAAAATATAAAAGGTCAAAATTTTCAATTGATCGTCGGCTTTTCCTCCCAGCTACATACACTTTAAGAATATGTCATTAGATTTATAACATTTACTTCGAGGACTGTTATATAATCAAATTGTGAAAAATATCAAATTTTAATAATTTGTCATAAAATTTGTATTATATCGTGAATTTCAAAAAATGAAAATTATTTGATTTCAGAAAGACATTCTTCGTATTCAGAATGCAATTCGATATATCTGATGTGCTCTAATGTCCCACAAAAAATACTGTCGAAATGCTTAAAACGCTCATTCCAGATCCCTTAAAATTTGACTTTTAACGTCAGCTATGTTTTATTTTATGAGCTAAAAAAATATTGATTAATATTTCAAAACATTATGAAGTGTATCGATCATATAGATCTATTTTTTTAAACTTGATTTGTCATGCTACAGAATGTTTCGAAGGACCAGACATCATCGCGCGTGTTGCCGATTTTTCAGGTCCTGGATCCCCTGTGACAATGTTTGTGTTTGCGAGTGACGAAATATCGTGTAATGGACTTTTAACAACATGGATGTTTTTCGCCACCAAATCAGCACCTGTTAAACTATTAGTTCTACGACCAATGGGAAGTGGCTTCAGTATCGTCGGTGTTACCAATGTTCCTGCTGGATCTGTAACACCTAATCAGGCTAACACATACGATATAATGCCAGAATCGTCTCGTATTGAGGTTGAACAAGGAGATGTTCTTGGTTTAGTGAGATGCAATACACCTACTGCCACGTGTGACAATGGAATAAGTTTCACGCCTCCTCCTAGTGGTAGTGGTCAGTTCTATGCAGAAGGCCTCACATCGCCAGAGTTAGCAATGGTAGATGCGTTAACTTTTTTATATAATCCGGTCTCCGGGCCTGTTGTGGGTGGTACTGCCTCTGTTTCAGCTACAGTAGTGTTAGGTATGGGTATCTTTAATTATTTCGATGACTAACTTAAAGGCCTACTCAGTGATCCCAGCGCAAGTGTTAAAAAAAAAAAATTGTGTATAAATTGCTTAAAAGTGAAGTCATTCAAATATTCATTTGGTATTTTTGAAATCGGAAATTGGCAAAAAATGAAGAAAACAGCAGTATTGACGAAGTTGAAGCCTTATTCAAATACATGTAGCTAATATAAACTCCTCAAACAAAGTTTGGAAACTTACCAAAACGGCTTTATATCTGAAAAATCTATTTCCATATTAACTTGGCCACTTCTGGGTCTGTCTTTGACATCTCCGGTCTGACGAAACGTGACTTTTAGCTTGGAGATCATACTGCAGGAAAATCCGAAAGTTGCCGCAACGTGATTCTGAGGTATGCCAGCCTCAAGCTGACCAATAGCGCGAGCCTTATCCAGGTCTGGTAATCGAACCATGTTTCATTAGAACTTTCTTGCAAATGACCACTATGAAGAAGTGACCAACAAGATAGGTTGACTTGCGTTGATCCACATGTAGTAGAACTGCTAATCCCATCCTAGCCCTTTTCATTCAACATGATGTACTGCAAACAACTTTTCATTCATCATTTATTCATGCATTAAACCACTCGTTCATTCATTCAGAGCAATAAGATGAGCGCAGATAATGGTCAGTTTCGCACATTTTCTTTGATACCTCTCTGTCTTTCAAAGAAAGTTACTCAGCCGTGGAATAAGTTATCGTCACAAATGAGGTGACATTGTTGACAGGAAAGAACAATGTTTTCGTTGAAACAATATGGCGATAGATTTCAAAATTTTCTGATATACAACCATTTTTGAAAGTTTCTTCTTTTGAGGAGTTAATATACTGTCAGTAGGTCTATATAAATTACAGATTTATGTAAATGCCTTATTTGGTCTTAAATACACGGTTTTCGGCTGAAACACAAGCAGGATAGCAAATCATTGATAAATCCCCCCCCCCCCGCAATATTTTGATAGGGTGGATGGTCCATACAATCATCCTCCAATGTTGACGCCTGTATATGGGTTTCTAACCAAAAGTAACCCCATATTTGGTCATTTTAAAATAAAATGTGCCAATTTTTCACCAGTTTAGCTTCAATATGGCCATGTGTTTTAACATCGCCAACTTTTCGTCACACACTGCTTTTTGAAATTCGCGACACTCTTTCACCTTATTTATCAAACCATACCCCCAGCATGATAAAAAAAAAAGTATACATTTTCTGAAAGGAAATTGAACAAGGAATCCAACAAGAGACTCAGAAACACTGTCAGATGTAAGGTACTAATGCTACAGTTATGTGAATGGGACAAAAACATCAACTGACATTGGTACAGGGGTATAATGTCACTAACATTTCTATGTTATGTCATTTTCTAATAGATCAGAGTAAGGGCTTTCCTGCAATATATAAATGTATGGGGGTTATCACTTTCGTAAAATGATAGAACCCTTCAAAAAGTGATCGAAATGGAATTAATTTTTCTTATTATCTTGGAGAACATTGGCCTATCATATACCCTAAAGCAGCTAACTATTTAACTTTGTACGAAATAAATGTGTAGATAATAATGTCAGCTTTCTGTTGGTACCAAATTCATTGATATACACTATTTTTAAAGAAAATTTCTATATTTGTGCACTGCGAGGCACCAAAAATGAAATTTCCCATTGAGTTTGTACATATAGTGAGCCGCTGCCTCCACCACCCCTGACTTGGGTCATTGGATTGAATACCATTCTGTCTCTGTTCAAGATACCTTCATGTAACTTTCCATAGGTCATTATGAATATATTAGCTTTTTATTGCCATAGCTTCTTTACTTTTAAAGATATGCTCAAAAAACAAAACTATCATTGTAAAAAGTGTGACACCACCACCCTTTTTGGGTGTTCAGTTCAAAACGCATGGCCATATGGCAATTTTTTTTTACAACACATAAAGAAGCAGTTGGTTTGTTTTATATATTCTGTAGCATGTGGATCCGGTAACCAACCGTCCGGTTCGACATGCACACCGTGTGATTCTGGATCATACCAACCCGAATCAGGAATAAATTTATCGTGTATTGATTGTGAGCCGGGATCCTACCAAGCCAATGATGGTGCTGCCTCATGTGATATTTGCCAACCGGGCTCTTACCAAGCCAGTTCTGGCGCTTTTTCGTGTGTTTTATGTGAGCGTGGTTATTCGCAACCAAACGTAGGATCGAGTGAATGTTCACCGTGTGTACCTGGATCATACGCATCTAATTCTGGTTCCGCTGTGTGCCTTCCTTGTGAACCCGGGACCTTTCAGGAAAACACAGCATCTACCGAGTGCAAGCCATGCGATGTTGGCTACTATCAAGATTTGGAATTCAGCACTGGATGTATTACATGTGGCGCAAGTATGTCAACGCTTACAACAGGATCCAATTCTGCTGATTTGTGTTTGGGTAAGTACATAATACACATAATTATTGAATATGAAATTTTACAAGGGCTCTGGTATGAGCGTTTCGACAGTATTTGTTGTGGGACATGAGAGCACGTCAGACATTGAATTGCATTGTGAATACGAAGAATGTCCTTCTGATATCAAATAATTTTGATTTTTTTTTTTTTCGCGAATTTGATATTTTTTAATTTTTGATATATAACAGTCCTCGAAGTAAACTTTCTAAATCTAATGATATGTACTAAAGTGTATGTAGCTTGGAGGGAGGAAAAACCGCCGATCAATTGAAAAGTTTGACCTTTCATTAGATTCATTCTTTTTATCTTTTTAATTCGCAATTGCGGACATTTCCCGTAGTTTTGTTGATACTTTTATTTGTTAAACTGTACTGAAATAAATAAATAAATAAATAAATAAATAAATAAATAAATAAATAAATAAATAAATAAATAAATAAATAAATAAATAAATAAAAGATAAATGAATGAATGAATGAATAAAGAAAGAAAGAAAGAAAGAAAGTGCTGCCACTATATCTCCAGAACATTATAATATATTACTAGGCGGTCACCCGTATTTGGCGGTTCTCGGCTGTCGCGTTTACCCGACTTATGGTGATCGTACCCACCAAGTTTCATGCCCATACAACAGTTTTTTTTCTAATTTGACCTCAGATTACCCCTGGTGACCTCGAAATGACCTTCCGAAAATTTGGTTCTAAATGGTGACTGTACCCACCAAGTTTCATGCCCATACGACAGTTTTTACTAATTTGACCTCAGATGACCCCTGGTTACCCGGAAATGACCTTCCAAAAATTTGGCTCTAAATGTTGAATGTACCCACCAAGTTTCATGTCCATATGACAGTTTTTACTAATTTGACCTCAAATGACCCCTGGATTGACCTCTATTGACCTTGACCCACTAACCAATACAAACTTGTGTCAAGATGCATCCACCCACCAAGTTTGATGCCCAGATGACAGTTTTTACTAATTTGACCTCAAATAACCCCTGGATGACCTCAGGTGACCTTGACCCACTAATCAATACAAACTTGTTATGTCTCGGGTCAAGATGTACCCACCCACCAAGTTTGAGGAATGTGCGACTCCTAGTCTATGTGTCTTTGGGATCTCTTGAACCAGACCGTGACAAGATCGGGTGGTAACAGCATCAGGGCACTGGTTGTTTATACTTTACTTATGACATTCTCCTTGCACACTAACGAAGTCAGATGTATTATAACCCTTTCCCACCAAAACCATGGAACATGGAAATTGTATACCTAAAGATTAAGAAATAAGCTTGAGAATGATACCGAATTGATACCATGTATACTTGTCAAAAATTTCACACGCGTTATTTAGATATTAGTGTCAATGCAAGGAAAAATATAATGTACATGTATAATACACAGGACCGGATGGGGGTTACCAAATGTCAACAGGCAATTATTGATTTAATATTCCCCCTTTCTTAAATACTCTTGTAGTTTCATGTGTAATATAGGTACATAATCCTACAGAAACAACAACAAAATAATTGAGAAATTTTGCAATGTTTATGGTATGTATCTTTTTGAGGCCTTCATCTCTGCCACCATGTTGCGGGTTTGAGAAACGGGTCATATACAGGCTGAGTCAAAAAGAAGTAAACTTATGTTTGAGGGGCTGTAACTAGAGATCTGTAAGGAATCTGCTATAAATGAAAATATCATTGAAAAGAGTAAACTCTACGCGTCTAAATAAAAAAAGGAATTGTTGCAATTGCTCACAGCAAACTTATGTTATACTTATTTGAATACAACCACTCATATTTGAAGATGCACACGGCTAATTGATTTTCATCCTTTTCAATTTCGACGAATCAGCAAAGTGCTAACAGGATGAAATGACAACTTTTGCTTTAATAATATTCAACAAACAGGATGTAAGTCCATGAATTGATGCTAATGTAAATTGTAGTCTGAACGAACGATCCGGCAGAAGCCTGATTGGGGAATGTTGGGTAAAGGATTGCGTCTTGAGCTGATCTTTGGGTCTTGCTGTAACGCAAGTCTAACTCCAGCAATGTTCACTTGTGATCTAGCAGTTCGTGGTCTGCCTGAAGCTTCCGGCTGTCTGTTCTTAGTGTCCCATGTACATTGAGATTGTTCACATTCTTATATATAATGCTCCCTTACATGGAATCCGATTAGCTGCGGGAAATTGGAGACGAAAAAGACACTGATCTTCAGTGGGACTCTTAGTTTCATGATAGTTCATTGACAAAAACGTGCGCTCCCGTGCGGTAAATTGTGGTGCCATGTTGTCATTTGGCCCATTTCATTATAATGTAGTGCAATGAGGTAAAATTCGTATTAACAAAAACCTTCAACATGAGGGAATTATTGATCGAAACCACACCTGCCACGTAACTTTATTTGCATTTGAATATCGCGCCTTACCAATTAATATAATAGGTACTTGGGAAGTGAAACCGTGTGCAGCTACGAAAATGGGTGGTTATATTCAAATGAGTATAACTTGAGTTTCCCGTGAGCAATTGCAACAATTCCTTTTTCATTTCGACGCGTAGAGTTTGCTCTTTTCATTTATAGCAGATTCCTTACAGATCTCTAGTTACAGCCCTCAAACATGAGTTTACTTCTTTTTGACTCAGCCTGTATTGTGTGCAATTCAATTTTTTCCACAGCGTATTGTCTGCCAGGCGAGAGTTCGTCAACCGGGCTTGCTCCTTGTACTCCATGTGAACCAGGATCGACTCAGTCTAGTCCACGTTCTCTTAACTGTGATCTGTGCCAAGCAGGTACATACCAACCGAGTTATAATCAGGCATCCTGCCTTGAATGTGATCCAGGATCGTACCAACCAAACGTAGGAAGTACTGAGTGCATTCCCTGTCGAAAGGGTTTCTATCAAAGCGCAGGTGCTCAGGTTGGCTGTGATCGCTGTCCATCAGGGACGTCTACAGCAGCAACAGGCTCAGTTTTCGCTGATTGCACAGGTAAATAAGTAGTGTGTATGTAAAGCATGTTAGGTATTACGTCTATACATTTTGAATTAAGAAAAAGTAATGTTTTTATCTGTCACCCTTTATAAATGTTGTACCTAGGACCCCTTACTTGGACACCAACGGGAGTGAATACCTTGGGCACAATATTTTTCCCATTATAGTCAGACTGTCAATATAGTGATGTAATTTCTATTTACAGTGTGTCAATATACTGATGAAATTAATCAATTAGACAATGACCAAGACGGCGAAGGAGATGAGTGTGATGACGACGACGATAATGATGGTAATTATATGATTTATGTCTTTAGACCTACATAGACCAGGTCCCAGGTCTAACTTTAAACCAGACTTAACTAATGGAGGTTACACTTTAAGGAGGGACCACATTATTTTTTTTCATTTTATTTCATTTAATATTAAGATGCTTGTATTTGCCCTTATCCATGTTAACAGGGTCTACAATAACATGGAATAAGGTATGTAAGTACCAAAAGGTTGAGTAAAGTATAACATGTCAAATGTCAATGTTATAATAATCAATATTCTGCTTGACCTTTGTTTTACAGGTTTTAAGGCATTATCAAGTCAAATGAAATAGGTGAAAATGTCATTCAAAGCTTGTATCTCTTGAAAATATGGTATTGGTAATTTTAAGGTAACAGATGTCATTCAAAAGTAACATTATGATTTTACAACCATTGGCATAGCTGGTCGGCCATAGTCGGGCCTACCATACATGAAGAGTCATATTTATAAGATATCATACATGTAGGTCGGACAATGTGGCGTAGGCCTACATGTATGACTAATAACAAATTTATATAGTTCATGTTTGTGTGCAATGTTAGCTTAGTGATCTACATATCTTTGCCTTGATTTTTTGTTGTTGTTGTACTTTAGGTATTAGTGACGAACCTGACAAGTGCCCGTTTATCCCCGATGCCAACCAAGAAAACCGTGATGGGGATCGTTTCGGTGACGCGTGCGATAATTGCCCAGGTGACGTAAATACTGACCAAGCCGACGCCGACAATGACAACGTCGGTGACGCATGTGATAATTGTGTAAATGATGGAAATCCAGATCAATCTGATTCTGACGGGGATGGATATGGGGATGCGTGTGATCGTTGTCCCGGCGTACGAGGTTAGTAAAACAATAGCCAGGATTAGATTTTCGCACGTGACTGCGATACTTGATGTCAATTTGATGTGATTCAAGAGTGCTGATTGGTTACAGTGGTCAAGTTAACGTTACACGTTCACCTATTGCATCCACGCGCAAATATATTCATGTCTACTCCTGATTCCAGAAAAATACAGCATTAATTTCTTGGAATTAAAAAAATATTCTCTTTTTTGCCAAATGAAGTACCCAACATTGATTGGGGGCATCCTAATCCTTCAGTTTGTTCTTATTGGCCAAAAAAGTCGAATTTTAAGATCTTTACAATATGAGGGGAAATGGACCAAAACGTGCAATTGTTGCGTGTTTTCTTATTAATTTTGGCCCAGCAATTTTGTCTAGCATTGTAGGATCGAAAGCTCAAGCCACTAACTATCTACTGAAATAATGATTTTCTGTGGATTTTGTCTATTCATTAACTTGAAAAACATTTATTTCATTTGTCATGTTCTGTTTCTCAGATTATACTTTCATGAATTGCCTTTATAATATTTCATTTACATGTAAAATTTAAAATGAACATTTCTTGGATGTACAACACTTATGATACAATTTATAATATTATATGAGCTACTTTTAACTTAAAAGGTGAATTGCGTGTACTTCAAATTATAGGCTGCATGTATATAAATTGACCGTTCCCTTACACTAGTGACACCAGAACAATTAAGACAGTAAATTTGTTACGAGTCCTGATGTAAAATTTCATGTAAATCGGACGAAGAATGAAAAAACTATAGCTATAAAACATGTGTCATTATGTAATTTCGGGTAGCCTTAGAAACAACCCTGGATAAAAGTGTTGTAATGAAATTAGTACGGTATTGCAAATGAGCCCCCGTTCCCCCGATCAATGTTGAATCCTGACATGACATTTTGTTCATGTGCGCTCAGTAGTACCCAACATTGATTGGTGGGGTAGGGGTAGGTATTGGGGTGAGGGTAATGTTTAGACTTAGCGCTAAAGAAAGCGCCATTTTATCACTCTAAGCAACGAAATTATGGCCATTACAAGCTGCACATTCTATTTTTTTATCAACCTATTTTGTCTAGCATCGTAGGATCGAAAGCTCAGGCCATTAACCAAATTTGAATTTAACTACATAGGCTATTTTTTGTGGATATGAAGTTTCTAACAGATCCTTTTAACTTGACGTAATAATTATATAGGGTCCACAACTTATAAGTTCCCCCTAAATACTTTTTAAATAAATCAAAAAATATTTGACGAAATGCAAACGTGTAAAAAGGTATGGGTAGCCTTATTTTGTTTTACACATATGGACCCAATTATAGTGTCACACGCAATTTCGTGCAGTCACAATGGTTCATTATGTAAAAAAAACCGTTTTAAAAATGCGTCTGGTCCAGAGAAAAATTGGATGTTGCATTTGAAACAGTGACGAATCAGGATCCAAGTCATATTCTCAATGACTTTTATTAATCGGAGGTATTTAAATACTTTTTGATAATTATTACTTTTTATTGTTGATGGTATTGGACATATGTACTCAAGTGATATGTACTCATGATAGCGATACTGTTTCATCTCGTTGACCCCATATAACCTGACCCCGAATGACCTCTGTTGATGACATTGATTAATTAATTATTTATTTAACTGACTACTCTTTCTTCTTTAAAAGGTTAATATTATAATGCAACCCTGGCACAAAATGGTATTAGTTGCGGCATGATAGTGGTACTGTGAATTCTGTTTCACCCCGTTGACGTCCATGTGGCCTTTGACCCCGGATGACTTCTGATTGATAACCTTTGACCTCGGATGGAATTTATTAATTTATTAATTATTAATTAATTAATTAAATAATTAATTAAATAAATCTATTTATTTATACAAAACTCTTTCTGTCTCCATTTACATTTATATATTTAACCAATCCCTGTCACAAAATTAATTATTTATTTATTTATTTATTTATTTATTTATTTGTTTATTAATTAATTAATTAATTAATTAATTAATTAATTAATTAATTAATTATTAATTTATTTATTAATTAATTAAATCTAGTTTCTGGTGAAGTGGGTGCTGTGATTTGAAGCTTAAATATTGGTCGGTGTGGGTTTTTTTGCGATACACCAGCAGTTTGACCGTACCATCTTGTTTACGAATGAGCAAAGTGTCCAGGAATGGTTTTTGGCCCTCCTTCTCCTCTTCGTAGAGGAAGTATAAAGTTTACCTAAAAAAAAACCTGGGTGTAATCAGGACGTTGATGGATAGAAAAGACAAGATTGTGACAGAGGAAGAAGACAAAAAAGAGGAGGAGCAAAGAATCATTAAGGCGCTGGCGGTCTGTGAATACCCCCGATGGGCAGTGGACAGGGTTAAACAACAGATGAAGGACAAAGCAACTGCATCAAAACCACAGAAAAAGACAAACGAGAACCCAATTAAAGGCATGGTTGTAATACCCTATGTGGAGGGTACATCTGAGAAACTCCAAAGAGTCTTTCGTAAACATGGGTGTACAACGGCCATGAGACCAACCAACACGCTCAAAAGTATTCTTGTCCACCCCAAGGACAAAAAGGACATTGACCAAACCAGCGAAGTCGTGTATGACATCCCATGCAAAGGTTGCAACAAATCCTATATAGGAGAGACTGAAGGCCGTTTGGGGTAAGAAAGAAAGAACACCAGAAAGACGCCGACAAGATTGCGACTAAGAACTTTAAAAGAGCCAACAGAAAGCTATCCGCCACAGAGCAGCACAAATCGGTAATAACAGACCACATAGCGCAAGATAACCATGTCATCGACTGGGAGGGGCCAAATTACTCGACAGAGACTCTAATGCGTTCACGAGGAGAGTCAGGGAGGCCATCCAAATCAGAAGGAGGGGCAAGAACCCACTCAACCGTGACGAAGGTGCACACTTTCTAGATCATGTATATGACCCACTGCTAAAATCAACATCACTTCCGGGTAACGAGGATGCGTCCTTAGCAACCAAGTCTCGCGGGAAAAGCAGTGGACCAGTTCATCTGTGATCAAGCCATCAGCCAAGATGGCGAAAGCTCAGATTCGTGAGTAATTTCTATTTGGATTTGGCTAACAAAAATACCAGTTTATATTTTAAAAAGTATTAGGGGGAACTTATAAGTTGTGGACCCTATATTTTGGCCTATACATTATACCTGTGTGCTATCTCTTGTGATTTTTTTTTCATACGTGACCCTTTTACAGTACGACACTGTCATGCTGAAAATTTCAGTTCAAAGCTCACAGGCATTCTTGTATTACAAATTAAGCTACATACCGTATTAGATAAATAATAAGTTTCCAAAAGGATTGCTCGGTTACAGCAAACAACAGCCTTGGGTGAAAAAATTATAATTGCCTTGGGTTTTTGTTTAATTTTCCACTTTAAGAGGGTACTACACCCCTGGCCAATTTTGTGCCTATTTTTGAATTTTTCTCAAAAATGATAGCGCATTGGTTACAAGTAAGATATGTATATTATAGGGGCAATGACTACAACTACTGCACTGAAAATTCAGCAACTCCACAACTGTCGTCTGTGCTGAAATAAAATTCCCAGTGCAGTAGTTGTAGTCCTTGCCCCTATAATATCCACATATCTTACTTGTCACCAATGAGCTATAATTTTTGAGAAAAATTCAAAAATAGGCACAAAATTGGCCAGGGGTGTTGTACCCCCTTAAAAAGAAGAAAATAATTAAATTGATTCATATTTTGACTCATCTTTATTAGACGAATTAGACGATCCTGATACCGATAATGATGGCATATGGGACGGATGTGACAACTGTCCGGATAATCCTAACCCGAATCAGGAAGACACGGATGGCGATGGGCTGGGAGATCAATGTGACAATTGCCCATTAAACGTCGGTGATATATGTGGTAAGATGATTTACATGTACATGTCAACTGTAAGACTATAAGATCGTCGGTTCAAAGTGATAACCAAAAAATAATAGCCATGGGATTAACAAAATTCTTGGGCCAAATTTTTTTTAATATATTTTTAAAAACTAGATAAAAATATCTAGGAGCCGTTTTTTTATTTTTTGGAATTTTGACCAACTTCACCAAAAATATTTGAAATTTGGGCGAAAATCAGGCTTTTTAACGAGTGTTTTTGAAAATTTTGCGTTTTTTGACCACTTTTGGTGCAAATTTCGAAAGTTGGTCGAAATTCAAAAAAAATGAAAAAAAACAGCTCCTAGATATTTTTATCTAGTTTTTAAAAATTAATAATAAAAAAAATTTGGCCCAAGAATTTTTTGATAGGATGCACGAAAAAAAAAAAATTTTATCAAGTATTTGCCATTCTAAATATGTATACTTTTATATACTTTGGACCACCAATTATAAACTAATGAGGCCCGAAACTTTCCATAATTCCAGGGTTCAGACCAACCTTAACGGAAAACATCAATTCTAATGTACGATGTCATTCAAAATCAAATAGAAATCCCACAACTAAAGTAGCAATCGATAAATCTGCTCACTCAATCATCAAATAATCAATCGAAAAATAAATAAATAAATAAATAAATAAATAAATAAATAAATAAATAAATAAATAAATAAATAAATAATACAAGAAGAAATTATAAATTAGTTTTTCTAGGCCCTACGCTGGTAAAAAATAAAGCAGCACAAGAAAGATGATAGACGCACGGTTTCGAACAAGCGACGCTCAGAACAGCAACGAAGAAATCACAACGCATTAGGCTGCTCGGCCACATAACCACACAGCCTTCTCGATGTGAAAGAAAACCTCTAACGTTACGCAATATTGGCACATGCCACGGGCACATGTACGTCTGCGGGTAAAAATTCAGCATAATAGAAAGGCGCACAAAGTGCCTATCCCTGAAGTCATACTAACCAAAAGGTCATTGACATGTAACCAATTCTTTGTATACCAGCTCATACCTTGATACAGCCAACATAATACAAAGAAGTATATTATTAGGCGTAGACGCAATCATCAATGCGGAAAGTATAAAACTATATAATAGTCGCCACTCGTGCACTTTTTGAGTCTACGGCTATTCCGAAAACAGCCTTGAGCCCTGAATTCAGAGGTAAATTTTGGGTTGTGACATGGAATTCAAACTAATTATATCATGAAAAAACCCACCGAGAGGACTACGATACTTATTCAGAGCCAATCTACATTCTGTTATTTACAAAAGCCGACGATCAAAGTAAAATTATAAAAGGAGCAGGACCAGATATCAACGTTAAATCCCGGTAAGCCTAAAATTGCATCGAAAGCTCCAAAATGCAGTAACAAAATTTATAATATTACTATATCACCAAAATGAATTGTAACGTAGGTATGCAGAAAAGAGTTGTATTAGCAATAACAAAGTATGTGCAAAAAGATTTGTCTTTGGCATGTCGCTTTGAAATATCACCAAAATATCAAATTTCGGAAAAAAACGCCCCAAATTTTAAAACAAACATGAACCTTCCAAAATAAATGCACATTTGCACTTGGTGACCTGGTCATTACCTGGCGCTGTGATTTGGGATTCCTCGTCGCTTTCTCTCTGTAGTTACCAGTACTTTTAGTTTGCCCTTACCCCAGCCCTTAATTCACGAGATGTTAGCCCACAGTTGACCTATAAAATTCCATAAAGATGAATTATACACTTTTTCACCAAATTTTTAGGGAATTGTCTAATAGTGCAGTGTTTGATAAAAATAACCGAAAGAATGTGTCATACCTGTCGTCTAGTCGGTAGAAGGAGATTGCATATATTTTGCTAATAACTCCTAATGTTTGGGCTCTGTTAGATACAACAAAACTATTAATTTTAGATTCTGAACGTTGTTTGTTTTAATAATGATTAACAATCATGTTTGTTCTTATTTCATTGATTCATGTAGAAATTTGCCCGCCAAATTTCTGTCGTAACAGTGGTACGTGTATCAGTGACACCAACACGAAAACTGCATTTTGTCTGTAAGTCTGTTGGGGATATCAATGTATAATTTATTCATTCCTTTATGTCATTTTAACTTGAAGGCAGCTTTTTACTCTAAACATAGGTTACTCTAAATAAAAAGTTACTATTGATTTCACATGAGGTCACTTTAGCTAAGGGATGCTCATCGTTTATTGTATATCTGCGCAGTGTAAGTGGATGGCATTATTCGTTACTCGTGTTCGGTGAATCGTGTATCACATTAATCCGCCTTTCTACACAAATATAGCTTATTTACGAATAATAATTTCTCGTCTTATCAACTGTGCTTCAGTGGCGTAGCTAGGGGTGGTGGCGCCCAGGGCTAAGGATACATAATGGTGCCCCTCCCCCAAATTTTTGCGGAGCGCACAAAAATTTGCACAAATATGGCCTATTACTCATTAATTTTTGGTCATAATGAAGTTGAATATGGGTCTTAAATTGATATTTCAAATGATTTTGTGCTGAAATGCGCCCGAAGCACGCATAACTTTTGACTTCATCGCTAGGAGGGGGTGCAGAATCGATGCTGAATTGGTCAATTCGGCGCCCGGGGCATGTGCCGCCCCTCTACCCCCCGTCGCTACGCCATTGATGTGCTTTGCTTTATCATATGCTAATTCATTAAACCTGGGTTTTTTTAGATGTTCAAACGGTTTTGGCGGTCCTCTATGTACTGATATTGTTGCAGACGGCGGTGATGATGGCGGTGCCGCCAGACCAGGTAAGTAATAACGGATACATTGTGATTTATGTGTTTGATTTCTGTTTGTTTCATTGATTATCAATGTTGTCATTTAAAAGCAGATGATCCGCTCAACAACTTATTCCGCACTTTTTCTTCATCAAAGTGGAGATTTTCCCTGCGAACACAAAACAAAACATTTTTAAAACGTGTTTTGGTTTTGGTGAAAATATGTTGATAACATTTTAATGTCCAGGGATATACCGGGGTATATAAAGAGATTGAGGGTGTTTTTAAAACATTTTGTATGAACAATACTACTAAATATTATTGAATGTTAATAAAACGCTTTATACCCTTGATATACCGTCATTATAGCTCGACATTTAAAACGGATTCAGATTCATTTATTTGAAAGGATTTGTGTTTCCTGGGATGATATCAGTAGAGAACCCATTTAATCTCATCATGCATATTGACCATGTGGAATACTAGGGCAGAAAAGTGTAAAGTGTTTTGTTTTGATTTGATTTTACAAGCCAAAATATGTCGAAGGGGGGTTAACCCACTTTTTCTTCATACAGTATTCTATGGATCCTTTAAATATAATATTATGAACACGTTATTTTGCTATCGATTCAAAGGGGTCAGGGTCATTCAACCAAGACGGAAATGCTATGTGATGAACTCGGGCACCCTCCTTTAATCATGGTATAGGCCTATAATATGGAACCAAATTTTCCAGATTTGGTTATTTCGGATCCAGTCATTTTGATGAAGCTGGTGAGCAGCAAATTAATGAATATTTTGCTATGCACGTTATGTCAAGAAAAAATCTTGAGAATTTGAAACAGGATTTTGTAATTTTGGTCCTTAATCAGTGCCTAGGGCCTATATAAGTGAAAATACATCAAGTGTTATTAATATGTGGGCTGTGTTTTACCCAGAAAGTCTCAAAGTCAACGTTTACAAAACTTGTTTTCTGGACTACATCGCTAACCCTGAGTCAATATTTTTCAGGACTCAGTGACACTTCCATTGCTGTTATCAGCATGTCGTGTGTTATAGCAGTTGTGGTCGGTCTGGCGGCCATGTTGGTTTTTCTGCGCATGTTACTTACCGCATCACGTGGGATCAAAACATCTGGTATAAATGCTCCACAAACTTCACCATTTGGTAATACGCCGAGGAGCAGTGTGTATTATTATAACGGACGTGTAAACCTATACCCAGGGCTTTAGCCATTAATGCTATATCGTAAGTATACCACTCTTTTCCAATTAGAGAGTTTTGGGAAACGATTTGAGGACATTGAATCTCGAATATTTTACGAAATAACACGAATAAGGGGTGGTACCATACAAAATTAGGAAAATATCAAATTACCTGGGCTGAGTAGTTGTTGAATGATTGGTTTATTTTTTTAATTTGCTGAGGTGCTGTGCATCCTCCGCTCCACTACCACTATCTCACCAGCATTGTCCCAAATCGTTCATCAAATACAAAAATGCAAAAAATTGAACTTGAAATGGGTTCAACATAATACATAATAATGGAAGATGAAAGGTTCGAACGATTAACTTATGTCTATAGTTGCTTATTTTCTTAATGAATAACACAATGCATCATATGATTAATAACAAGGAGGTCATATTGAAAAATTTCGTTAAAAGGTTCTGAACATGTAACAAATTTCATTGAAACAATTTATTGTTTATTTGTTGTCTGTCTGTCTGTCTACCTGTTTCTGTTTTAGGTCGCAGGATGCTGTTTTGATGAACTCTATTATTTTAGAATATTTATTGATAGGTGTTGCTTGTGTTTCGCGGACACGTGTCCTACATAATGATATATTTTTATACAATTTTATATATAGTTATGTGACATAATTTTGATACCATTTTGTACAGTTTCCATTAAAAATGGTTTTATTTGTGGTAAAATCGCTATAGGAAACAATCACTATGGGGTTCATCCCTCTCAAATTTGATCTAAAATGTATATGATACTGCACCAAAATAGTATTCTTACACTTGAAAGAAAAATCCTAATTTTAAAACTAAACCATATTTGGGTATTTTATTTATTTAATAGATGCACTATCCAATCCGGCACATTATGACACCCCATTGAATCCAATGTGACTTCAAGAAGCAAAGTTACGAGCATTTGATTAGACGAAGGTCCAGTTTTAAAAGTGACAGACTGGCCTCTTCAAAACTCCATGGACAAGACATCTGGTTTGAGAGTGGTGAATGGCTAATTTATGCGTGCCTTTAATTTAAAAACAAAAGGAACAAAAGAAAACTGAAACAAAAGAACTGACAAACAAAATGAAAGTTATGAAAAGTACAGAGAAGTAAAAACTGAAAAAAAACTGCTTTAACTAAAGCGTCATTGAAGAAACTGTGTTGTCTCTTTGTTGCGCTTGTTGGAATCTTTTTGCGCTTTGTATAGGCCAGTTTGACACTTTTAAAACTGGACATTTGTCTATTCAGTTGCGTTTTGGGAAACGATTTGAGGACATTGAATCTCGAATATTTTACGAAATAACACGAATAAGGGGTGGTACCATACAAAATTAGGAAAATATCAAATTACCTGGGCTGAGTAGTTGTTGAATGATTGGTTTATTTTTTTAATTTGCTGAGGTGCTGTGCATCCTCCGCTCCACTACCACTATCTCACCAGCATTGTCCCAAATCGTTCATCAAATACAAAAAATGCAAAAAAATTGAACTTGAAATGGGTTCAACATAATACATAATAATGGAAGATGAAAGGTTCGAACGATTAACTTATGTCTATAGTTGCTTATTTTCTTAATGAATAACACAATGCATCATATGATTAATAACAAGGAGGTCATATTGAAAAATTCCGTTAAAAGGTTCTGAACATGTAACAAATTTCACTGAAACAATTTATTGTTTATTTGTCTGTCTGTCTGTCTACCTGTTTCTGTTTTAGGTCGCAGGATGCTGTTTTGATGAACTATATTATTTTAGAATATTTATTGATAGGTGTTGCTTGTGTTTCGCGGACACGTGTCCTACATAATGATATATTTTTATACAATTTTATATATAGTTATGTGACATAATCTTGATACCATTTTGTACAGTTTCCATTAAAAATGGATTTATTTGTGGTAAAATCGCTATAGGAAACAATCACTATGGAGTTGCTTGTAACTTTACTTCTTGAGGTCACATTGGATTCAATGTGGTGCCATAATGTGCAGGGTTAGATGCATCTAGTACAAAAAAACAAATTTATCCCAATATTATTCAGTTTTGAAATTGTGATTATTTATAAGTGTAAGGATACTTTTTGGCGCAGTATACTTATCAAACCTGTAACAGTAATTGTATCACTCATCAGTGGCTGCACCAGAAAGTTGGTTCCTGGTAGAATGGTGTCAAATTGGAATTCAGAGAGACCACAAATCTGAACTTTTGTCTTAAATTTGAATTCTTTATCCAAACTGGACATGATTTTTGTTTTGTTTTGACGGGGTACCACTGGAAATTGTCCCATTTCTTCCTTGGTACCGCCACTGCCACTGGTGATTAGTTACTGGTTATACATGGTGTCCTCGAAAGAACTGTATCGTCGGAAACATTAATTTGTGAGTATTTCACTTACTTTTTTAAATTTTCACAATTGACCCCTCCGTTCTTGCAGTATAAGAATTTTACGAAAACACCTCATTTTCAACCCATTCCACGGAGTCAAATACCAATCAATGACATAGACGCCTCGTGTGCAGTGATTGGTGTTCTTAATACAGATCATTGATTGATATTTGAATCCGTGGAAAGGTTTGACAATGAGGTGGTTTCGTAAAACTCTTATATTTCAAGAACAGTGCGGTCAGTGGTCAAAATTCAAACAGTAGCTGATTTATTCCTCAAGCACATCATTTATTTAGTTATGTTTGGTTTGGGCATTAAAATACCCAAAGTATTAAGTTTACGATGATACAGTTCTTTAAGGAACATCCTACAGGGTGTATCAAAATGATTGGTACCGGGCTATGTGACATTTTCAAAAAATATATCAAAAATATAAAATTGCTAATTAATATAGTTTTTGTAATATAAATAGAAAGGGGCATATATTAACTTATTGATCTATTAATCTGAAGGTGATAGGTTGATGCATCTGGGAGCTATTGTCATTTAAACGAAGATCGACGTAATCATGGTTTTACTTACACAACTCAAGATGAATAGGTTCGCTGCTTGAACCATTTATTGCATACATACTCTTCAATAGCCCACCTCAGTATACATAACAAAAAATTGCTTTACACATGCTTTTAGAAAGATAATTTCTGAAGTCCCTGCCTTACATGCCTTACGGCTCTGGCAGTGTGAGGTGAAGCCCTATCTTGAAAGAACTTAACAACTGGGATGGGTCCATTCTGTAACTGCCCATATCAAATTTTGAAGCATGGGAAGTTATAGCATGTTTGCATGGGATACGCCTTGCTCTTAGAAACTGTCTCCTAAATCATCTTTGCACTTCTCCATAGCTTCGTGTCGACCAGTGATTCTTAACTATGAATGCACACTGAAGTGTGGAATACTGTGGAGCCATTCCAATAACTTTTACCAGGTCTAAACTAACCTACACTGTCTACAGTCTATAGCCATTCTGCCACACCATCTACTTAGTAATCTCAAAAATACAATTTAAATTACCGCCCTGGATGGTGTTGATACACAAACTTCTTTCACCCCACACAAATTATCCAAGTCAATAATATTACTCTCAAGCAATAAATATTGATTATTACATCAATATATATTATGAATGAAGGAAAATATTAAACATTACCATGATTTTCAACATATCATCCTCACAAGGTATTTGCAGTAAAATAGAGCTTTGAAAATGGTGCGCTACTGATCCAGCGTTACGATGAAAAGTGTAAAGACTCCTACTTTCCTTTAGAATCATGTAACTTCTGAATAGAATGTGATATCTTTATGATCGAACATTCTTAGAGAAGATAGAACTACTATAATTACAAATATTTAAACAATTAACTCCAAACTGGCACCAAAAGTAGTAAAAAAAATTCGGCAAAAACGAGAGGTCTTCGGTACCAATCATTTTGATACACCCTGTATATTGTTGCTCGTTATTTTGTTTATTATAATCAAAAACACAAGAGCGTAGTTTGTGTCTAATATATTATATAAAATTGTAATTATACTTGTATTTAATTATACTGTACAACATTGATATATATCATAATGAACAACGCAACATTATTACCAATAACGATGCAATTCGGTACATAAAAGTTGCATTTCATTACATTCACATAAATTGTGACCGCGTGTCTAAGAGTGCCATGCACTTTAAATTATTATTATTACAACTTGCAATCATTTTTAAATGCAACTGGTAGTAAGAGAGTGTAACAAGCCTATATTTACCAGTAAATCCATGTTAAACGCAACCTGGAGTTTCCTGCTTGTATTGAATGATATAGTGGTATTATTATATGTTACACCCATGGGTGAACTTTAACAGTACGAACCAAGAATAAGTTCTGGTAGCTTTGCTATTGGGCTGGTCATTTTGCTAACTTTTAAGTTAACAAGCCTAACTGGCTGGCAGCATAGCCTTTTCAATTAAAGATTCCAATACACCTAGCACTTTGTTTTGCAAGCCACCATCATTCGTAAGTAGTTCAATAAAACAAATACTCCGAAATATACATTTTGTTACGGATGATGTCTTCTTTAATTTGACCCCTCATTTTCTGTTTTTAACGTACGATGACATTGACATCAATCTCATCAAGTGTCACTTGTTGGGACAATTATGAACTTAGTCAAAGTTAAAGAAGTATCAAATGCGTATTTCTAATTTTGTTTATTGAACGACTTACGAATAATAACGGCTTATAAAAATATGCATTTAGTATGTACTAGATGTGTGTCACAAGTGTCCTTGATGTAATGGGGGATTTACGTGTAAAAGTTGTAAGCATACATATGATCGAAAACGTGACTTATTGAGTAGTTACTTAAAGCCATTAAATGTACAATTTCCGTCAAATTCTAACTTTGTTATTCTTTATTCAAAATGTTGAATAATATTAGTAACAATTGCCGGAATGAGTTGCTGTCCATTTTAAGCTGAAATAACAAGGTAGAGTGAACGATATATCACTGGTATTTTTGGCAATTTAACATGCAGTTCTATGTGAGGACATAAAGTTATAATAAAAAACATTTCAAAGTTTTAGGGGCCTGAGCTTTCGATCCTAGCAGGATCTTTATAAAAGGCAGAGTGACAAGACAACACACACACGTGCATATATATAGGGACATGGACATAAAGGAAAAGGAAATTAGCAAGACAATAGAAGACATGAGTGTTTCTTGGGAAATATCAATAGGGACAGGAAGTGGGATGTCATGAATGGAAGTAAGAGGGATAAGGAAAAAAATGAATGGAAGTAAGAGGGATAATAAAAAAACTTTTTGTCGAACTTTGCTCTGTTGTCCTAGAAAGACAACAACTTTGGCCGATTAAATCTAAATTAAATGTGTAAGCATTACACATATGCCAAAATATCAGGTTTTAAAAAAATGAAACAATTTCATAGTATAAGATAGTAGATAATGGCTTTAATGTGCTAGAAGTAATCAGTTAACATTATTTTCTATTCTGTTCTTTTTGACAACTTTGTTGGTATCCTTGCTAAGAATAATTTTTGAAAGTTAATTCACATGGATGCTTATAGCATTTATACACGAGTTCATACTTGTACTCACGGGACAAATTTATACATGAGTACAAACTTGTACTCATGGGACAAATTTGCGTCAGGCTAGTAGCCTTTATCGATATTCTGCTGTTAAAAGAAGTTACGGAACCCACCTGGTTTCCATGGGAGTTATGTATCACTGGTGTATTTATTTCTATTTTCATCAATCAATACTTCTTTTTTTTTTTTTGTGAAATACTTTTTCATAGTATATATTTTTATAAAAGCGTATCATCATACCTTAATGTTAATAACTATATTATACAATTGGAATATATTTTGTATCGATATCAATAAACAAGACCATTGAACAATACGTTGTGGTAAAAATGGATTAATGGTCATTGTAAACATAAGATATGTTTAATAGTCATGCATTTTCCTTTTATTTACAAATTAAAGAAAAGGGAATCGCTCAGTTCAGAGACTATTTTATTGATTTAATATTTCATAAATCAGAAGCTTCGGAAAGTTTCATCAAATCACCAAATATAATTCATTACTCCTCATATAGATAATATTCAATAAACCAAATCTGTATTGATATAATATTTGGTATTTATAGTATTTCTTTCAAAATACAAAATAGTGCATGAATCGTTGGGATTGGATTACATCATGTACAATACATCCGGTAATCCTAATGTTCGATCATTTGAAGGTGCGCTAGTCCGAAAAATTGAGTACCTTAACCCTTGCACTACTGAGCGAAGAGCGAACTGCGAAGAGGGGGGTTGTTGTGACCCTCCCCCCTTACTGTTCAATTATAACCGTCATATATATACCATTATATTTGGTTCTAATGTATAGCTATGGGTCTCCTCTATCCAGTGATACCAAAATAAGTACAAACATTCCCCAAATAATATCGCTATGACGTCATAATGTGAGAGCATCCAAGTCCAAATTGATTTTCGGCTAAAAATTCTACAAAAATGCGATTTTCACCAACTTTTCTGCTGAATATAGAAGGAAATGACTATTGTCACCTAACTGACGAGTAACAAGTCAGTAGATCTTGAAATAATTTCTCAAGAGCGAAATGAAATTCATTGGGCCTCACCACCAACACTCACCCCCCGGTCCTACTAGGTAAGGTGCTGGTGTGAAAATTTTATTACCAAAATGAGCGCAAAGGATGTATCTACAATTAGCTTATGTTGTTTGGGCTTAAACGCGGCGTTTTTATGACGAATAAAAAATCTTGGGGTTGGTACACCCCCCCCCCCTTCGTAGTTCTAGGATTAATCGTTACCGTAACCCTAATTATAATCCTAGCCATAACCTAACTCCAACTAGCACCCACCTCTTGTGTTTCGAACTAGCCAACTTTATTTTGACACTAGCGAACTTGAGCATAAGCGCTTGTAATCTTGGTACTACGTATTTTGGTGAAGTGAACCTTATCTGATAAGCATAATAACCTTCAATGTAAAGTAAGCTGAGATTTGATGTTCGCGAATAATTAGTCTACAAATAGGCATATAAAATATAGCATATATTTTTGAATAATTCAGAAAAGGTTTTCCACTGATTTTTCACAACTTTAAGCACAGACATAGTTGAATCTAGAATACACATCGTTTCAATTCAGCCATTCATTCACAAAAGAATACAAGACAGATTAATATAATCTAAAATGTATTAAAAGTTATAGTAAACTTTTATTGTGTGTGTATAAATGACACGAATCTGTTCATATAACGGTTAACGTATTGCTGTATATTAAACTTGAATCAGTTTTACCTTGAACCTGCCATTGGATATCAATATGAAAATCATATTATATAATGGAAGCAATACACCTGGAAAATGGTGCGGTTATGGATTTCACACTATGGACAACAATGACCTCATCCCAATGGCATAGTTCAATAACCTCAATTAAACACTCATGGTGCAAAATTTGACCTCAAGTTGCAGAGTATGAGTTTTTGTATCCAAATTTTCTAAGGTCATTCAATGAATGTACAAATGTATTGGGGTTAAAGAACTGTGCCCTGATAGATGAGCATGTTGTGGATCCTAGTGTACCAGACATCAGTACAAATAGTTGGTTCAAAGAGGTTCAAGTCTATGGTACAACAAAACATGTACATTTTCTTTAACCATGAGTGATATATTATTTCCCACAATAATAAAGTTGACTGAAACTGTTAATACATTGTATTCAGCTAGCTGTGAATGCACGAATGAATTGAACGAGTTCATAGCCAAAGGTGAGAAATATCTCAAAGTCAATTAAAGGTACCATCGGTGATACCAGGGAAATCTTTTTAACAAAATCAAAATATATATGTACAGCTTAAAAGTGAAGGATAAGTCAATAAAAATTGTCATTATGTATTTCTTAAGGGGGTACTACACCCCTCGATAAATTTGTGTTTATTTTTGCATTTTTCTCGAAAACTAATAACACACTGGTAACAAAAGTTATGTATATTATAGGGGCAAGGAATCCAATTACTATACTGGAATTTCAGTGACCAAAGACAAGCGGTTCGTTATTTATGATAAGAAATAAAGGTACCGCTAGGATATACCTCGTTTCCTATCATATATACTGAACCGCTTGTCTTGAGTCACTGAAATTCAATGTAGTAATTGGATTCTTTGCCCCAATAATATACATAACTTTTGTTACCAGTGTGTTATTATTTTTTGAGAAAAATACAAAAATAGTTATAAATTTACCACAGGGGTGTAGTACCCCCTTAATGAACAAATTGGCAAAAAGGAAGAAAACAGTAGAAAAAAAAGAAACGTTAATTAAGAATTGCATGTAGCTGTAAACTTTTCAAACATTGACCAAAATGTGACCTTTTACACTTATTATGCTGTATTAGGTCTTACCACTAATTACAGGGTTTGTTGGTGCACCCATTCCCATTCTAAAAATGTTCAAAAATCATATTTGTTGATGATATTTTTTTCGATTTTCTGATTTAGAGAGTCACTGATAGTGCCTTTATGTTTCTGAAACCAGTGGAAAATATTTTCAAATTCATCCTAAATAATATTCTATTTGAGCTTAAAGTTGCAAGCGGGGTGTCTGCCACCGGATGGGGGACCAAATGTGGGATCGAAAAACCGATCGACTTAAGGTCCGTTCATACTACCACCGCCCGCATTTGCGATGCGTTGCTTTGCGATTAGGTGCGTTGCCGCACTGCATCGTACTGCAAACTACTGCATTGCGATATCACAATAACTTGGAAATGCGACGAGTTGCGTTGAGTTGCGGCAAAAGTAATCGATATATCGGCATCGCAAAGCAACGCATCGCAAATGCGGTGGTAGTATGAACGGACCTTTAGGGGGAGCAAGCGGGGTTCCAATCTGGTGGCTACCCTACATAAATTAATACATTTTTAGAGGAAAATTAAACATAATACCAAAATAGTTTGCATTTAGAGCTACAAAACTTCGAATTGAGAAATTCATATCTGGAATGATATCTGTTTTGGAATGTAATTGGTGGACTTGCAAAATAACCGTGGAATAATGTACAGTGTGTCCCAATCAAAAATTTCCTAATGCTTTTATTTTGTTGTAACTCCAAAGGTACATACAATCACAAAATTAAAACTTTACAGAAGAGACAGTACAATCTATCTTAGTTCGTCGTCTTGGTTCGGAAACGGATCGTTCCCTTTAAAAACCAATGTATAGCCTATAGGTGACTAGCACTAATATTATTGTAATCATATTAAATTGGCACAAGTCCTAAATCTATTATTCAACTTAACCACTGAACCTTGATGTTGGATGTATGTTTATGAAATTTCACGTTATTCTTTGCACGATATGCTTGCTAATGCAAACTTGAATTTAATATAGTACTAGTATCGTGGGTTAAGTTTGTAAGTGTATTAATGAAAGTAAACACTGTTCAAAAGTAGAAAATAGACGGAAAGCGGAAAGGTGCAGCGATTGACATGTTCAGTTGTTAAAATGACAGCCAATCTGGACCTATATATACCCAAAACGTTTTTAAAACGTTTTAAACAGGTTATCATGTGGTTTTGGTTTTGGTTAAAATGTTTTAATAACATTAAGTGTCATATAAAGGTCACGAAAACGTTTTAAAACGTTATGTATGAAATCACATTACACCAATGTTTTTAAAATGTTTTCAAAAACATTTTTTGCCAAATATTTTACCAACACTTAAATAACATTATGTTAGTATATTTCAGTAAATTATCAAAAAGTGTTTTTGAACGTTATGAAAACATTCTATACACTTTATAATCTTTTATATAACCTGACGTTAAACGTTTTCTGGCAGCCTTTTCTAACCTATTGCGAATGATGTCGAAAACGTTTCGTGTTTGCTGGGTAGCTACATGTATTTCAGAATGTTGATCAAATCACCACCGGTTTAAATCGTGTCTGCTGTGTTTTTCTCTGCTACCCATCTTGAAGGATAGACCTTTGGTGACATAACACTACATATAGATTGAAAGTATTAATAAGTCATGAAAGGTGTAGATTGATTGTCAAAGAATGTAATTAAAATTTGTAACAAATAACCGATAATTAACTTATAATCAGATTTTTAATGGTAGTGAACAATGGATGTGGCAATTCGAAAAAGCCGATTTTGCCATCATATGACAAATTATTATTTCTACGTTATTACTATTTACACTAATAATCTATTAAAGTGCATGACAAAATCATCTCTGACAGTAAGCATGGTAAGAATATGTGCTATGTTCTCAACCAGGTAACTTTACATTACTTGGTTTGATTAACATAGCAAAATAAATCAGCATTATAAATCATTTTTCAGACTTAAACTTAGTTTATTGAATGATAAATTTTCCATTTTTAAATGTCTAGTTATTTTAATTAGTCAAAATACTTTTCATGACTAATTAATATTTTCAGTATAGGGTTTATCAGATTACAAACTAACCACTCACGCTTTCAGTGGGTTATGATTCTTTGTACACTTAAACACAATCAATTAATGGGGCATGACGTCAATTATTAAAGGTAAAATTATAGCATTACCTGCTTTGGTAGGTTGTATTTCTGACTCGCTAAATCAAAATCACTCTGAGAAGTTGCAACTGAAATGGGCTATTCCAGTTTAAATCCATGTACCCCGTATAGAAGACATGATCTTAATATCCCAAACAAGGAGTATGAATTTAAAATTGGGTTACCTGAATGGGTAAGCCCATTTAAAATCTATACCCCATGGGTGGGATATTAAGGTCATGCCTTCCATATTGGGTGTATGGATTTCAACTGGAATAGCCCGATCTTGATACAAGCAAATTCTTGCCTACTACCAATACAACGTAACTATACAAAATAATAATTGTAAACAACCGAATAATTTTCCCGTGTATATGAACACAAAACGGTCTGGTAAGTTAATTTTGCTATTCGCGTGTCAGCACGTAATGAAGTTATGCACCATCAACCAGAACTAAGGCCGACTCTACATAGTTATTTTATTTAAAGTAAACTCAGTATGAATGAAGCTTTGGTGGTCCTTATTTCACTAAAAACTCTTGGAAATTCAAATTAATTCACGATTTGAATAAAAGTCTTATACTTTTTAATGAATGTTAATACCAGGTGACATACCTGTGCCTACCAGAGTACGACACTAGGGGTCTTTCGGTGGGAATTATTTTCGAAAAAGGGGGTCATTCAAGACTCCAAGAAAATGGGGGTCATTCAGTGTGGGTACGCTAAAATTTGGTTGTCATTCACCATTAAAAAAAAGTAACTTTCTGGGCAAATGTGGAAAACATACAAAAATGTCAAATTCGTCCTAAATGGTGTAAACCTCAAAGAATTGTGTATCCATTATTTGAGTTCCGAAATCATGCATTGTTTTCCCAGGTTGCAGCACAACGTTATGTCTTCCTTAAGCAATGTGTGCAGTTTCCCTTGACACCTTGAGTTCCTCCTGAGGTGTTCTATCTGTCACTGAGGTGTTGATACGAAACATCATGTCACTCAGAGTGGTCAAAAGCTGTACTACATGACTCAGAGTGGTCAATGAGTTAATAGCATAACCTTGTGCTAACATGAATCTTCTACAGTCAGTCTACTCTGAAGTACAAAGTACCGACGCGGCCGCACACATTGAGCTGACTTTGAAAGCACGCATACCTCAGCAGAGACGCAGCATTGCGCACTGTTTACGCGCGCGTTGTCACTTTGTACTTCAGAGTGGACAAACTGTAGGTAGTGAGCTTCGAGTGAGGCATTTACAATGTCAATGTCCCCAGTGTCACTAAATGATGTAGCTAGAGAAAAATAAATGATGTAGCTAGAAAATTGACATTGATGCCCAATGTTATAATAATAATTGTCTGTCATAATGCAACGAAGGCTTAATTGCTCGATTTAGGGCACATCATCATTATGTCACATACGCGTATGTGCTCCCCTGCCTACAGAATTTTTCAATATGATTATCTATAATGTCTAATAACAAGAAAAGAGGCCATCCCAGCAAACACAAAACGTTTTCGACATCATTCGTAAAAGGTTATAAAAGGTTGTCAGAAAACGTTTAAATGTCGGGTTATATAAAGGGTATATTAATGGTTTTCGTAACATTAAATAACATTTGTTGGTAATTTACTGCACAGCAAACACAGATGTTTTACAGAAAACATTTAAATGTCGGGTTATATAAAGGGAATAAAAACGTTTTAATAACATTCCAAAAACATTTTTGAAAACTTGGTACAAATCATTCTAAACAAAATGTTATTTTGGGGTCGAAAAAATATTTTGCAAAAAATGTTTGCCCAAAATATTTACAATAACGTTTTTAAAATGTTTTCACAACCTTTATATAACCCGACATTTAAATGTTATTAAAACGTTTTGTAAAAAACATTTTAAGAACATTTCTGTGTCTGCTGGGTGCAAATATTTTAACATAATGTTATTTAAGTGTTGACAAAATATTTGGCCAAAAATGTTTGCAAAAATAGTTTACAATGACATTTCGAAAACATTTTTAAAATTTTGTTGTAGTGTGTTTTCATACAAAACGTTTCAAACGATTTCATGACCTTTATATAACCCGATATTTTAATGTTATTAAAACGTTTTTTCCTAAACCAAAACCCAAAATATAACTTATTTAAAACGTTTTAAAAACGTTTTATGTTTGCTGGGATCATCTTTCTTTTAAAATCCTCCAGTCAAAGCTACAAAATGCAAATGGGTAGTAGTTTTATGAACAAAATCTTATCTGGGAAATGTCATGTTTTGGTGAATGGTCAAAGATTCAATGGTAATGTTTAAAGGAATTTCTTTAGATACCTTAATATTTTGTTTGTTCAGATATGTAACATAATGAGGAATAAATATACACAACTATGTCATCACTTGTTAAAATCATAGAGGGAGGTTTATTGCACCAGTATGCAAAATCAACAAATTAAAACTAATTATACTTTACAACAGTGAAAAGGGTTTCGAATCCATCACTATTTGTGGGAGTTACGACAACATGTTGAGGTCTAATGACTTTTAGAACACCCCGTATTTGTATTAAATGATACCATTTGATCTGTTAATTGACGAGATCCCAAAGGATTGTATATCCACTGTTTGTATTCCTAAATCATGTTTTGTTTTCCCGAGTTGTAGCACAACGTTACGTCTTCCTGAACAAAGTGTGCAGTTTCGCTTTACAACTTGAGTTCCTCCTGAAGTATTCTATTTGTCACTGAGGTGTTGACATGGAACATCATGTCACTCAGAGTAGTCAAAGGCTGTACTACATGACAGAGAGTGGTAAATGAGTTAAGCAACTGAATGGATTTATGATTAATTCGTCGTATGATTACGTCGTATATATGACAATTGGAAAAATGCTATTGGTGGTTTATGAAAATGTATTATTTGAGACTTTAGATTAACATTTTACATTGTACCCAGTATCATAATTGTCTACTATAATGCAACGAAGACTTAATTTCTCCATTTAGGATACGTCATAATTGTGTTATATTTAAAATAAATATAATGGTAAAGATTGGGGTTCAGCACGTTGGGTTTTTTTTTTAGATTTCAACCATTTTTGCAGCTACATCAAGTGAATTTCTACAGACACCTAGCTTGAAGTCCGTATACCTTCCTCGAGTCAGTAAATTAAAATGTTCTCAAAAACTGTTAATTTTTTGCAGGAATCTGTTATGCTAGTTGGATTCCTTGCATCATTTCCATTTTGAGAATGTATACCTTTATATAGTTTATATCATTACATTTAGATTTAAAACAATATCTAAATTACTGACTCGAGGAAAGCTGCTTGTTTATCACTGCGCAACATTGGAAGTGTACGCAAATATTTGACCAGAGATGCAGCAGAAACTCTCACTCATGCTTTTGTGACATCAAGAATTGATGGAAATAATGCTCTCCTAAATGGTCTGCCAGATAAGCAAATTAATAGGCTCCAGAGGCTACAAAACATGGCTGCACGCATCATAACTTACACCAAAATGTCTGACCACATCACACCTGTGTTAGCGGACTTACATTGGCTACCTGTTAAACAACGAGTGTCTTTCAAATTTGTTTGATCTTGTTCAAATGCATGCATGGTCAGGCACCTCTCTACTTGAGTGATCTAGTTGATGCTTTCACTCCGGATAAAGCTGGGTTGAGATCAACGGACAGTGGACGCCTGCTGGAGCTTCGTACAAGAACCCTTTGGGGAGATAGATCCTTCGAAGTTGGTGCACCTAAACTATGGAACACACTGCCTGTAGCACTAAGAACATGTGACAATATCGCAACTTTCAAATCTGGACTTAAGACCCATCTATACAATGAGGCATTCAAAGAGTGACTCTTTTAGTATTTGACTCTTTTTTCTTATGAACTGTGTCACCATGTTGATATATTTTCTCAGATCTTTTGAACTTGTTGTGTCAAGCGCCATTGAGCGTCGAAAGGCGGATACCGGCGCTATATTAAATCGTCATTATTATTATTATATTTATACAGACTATCGGTTGATTATTTATTTTGAGACCGCCATATTTTTAGCAAAACCATACAAATGTATAGAAAGCTGCAACCATTATTTCGTATTAAATGTTTTAATTAGTATTATTATCTGTCTATTTACCATGTTCCCCTTTATTTTGTGAAAATCCATCGAAAATCGATAGTACTTAATTACTTCCATTTAAAAGGGATTCGTCATGAATTGAAAGTAAGGGTATGACTGTTTATTCAAGCTTTAAGGTGGTACTACACTCCATGATAAATTTGTGACTATTTTTGCATTTCTCTCAAAAAATAATAATACACTGGTAACAAAAGTTATGTATACTATAGGGGCAAGGAATCCAGTTACTACACTGGAATTTCAGTGACTCAACACAAGCGGTACTTTATTTATGATAAGAAAAGGGGTACCGCTAGAATGTACCACATTTCTTAACACATTATAATGAACCACTTGTCTTGAATCACTGAAATTTCAGTAAAGTTATTAGATTCCTTGTCCCCCTAAAATATACATAACTTTTGTTACCAGTGTGGCCTGTAGAAGGATCTTGTTTGATACTGGTGTACCACAGGACTACTGCAACAGTACAACAGCTACAGCATTATTATATTATTATGACAATCAATGGATTGATGAAATTTAATATTGCTTCGACACCTTGGATGTATAATATTTTTGTCACTTTGGGTGTGGGTAGGGGTATGAATAATATGTGTGGGATGGGTGATATATATAGAGAGAGGGGAGGGGGAGAGTGAGAGAGAGCGAGAGGGGGACGGGGGGGGAGAGGGAGAGAGAGAGGGAGAAAGGCGAGAGAAATTGGCGAAGCAAAAACCCGAATGTAATATGTAATATATGTATATATATCTAATCTGAATAATACATTTTCAATGTATCGCTATATATTTGGATACAACCGATCGTAATATGCGGGGGAGGATTCGTCCTAAACCTACACATATTTAACTTTGATAATGTGTTTGTAACACTGTGGTTTCTTATACAGGAATACCTGACCCGTGAAGTACTTTACCAAAAATATGTCGTTTTATACAATGCCAACAAAAGATAACAATACATGTTGTGTCACTGAAATATGAACACACCTTTAGTGACATCGTTACCAAGGTTACTGTTCTTTACAAGTTGATTAGTTTTTCAATTTGCCCTTTTCAACTCATTGGACATGGGATGTGGGTACTAGTACCTTAAATGATAATTGAAAAATATAGTGAAAGAAAATGTTTGCTTAGATGACATTTGGAAATGAATTTGGCGAAAACCTTCTGTTAATAAAATACTATGCTGAACCACCAGCCTGGTGACTGGGTGAGTAATTTCAGATGATTGAGCTCAGAATACATCAAAGAATGTCTTCCAATTCATGAAAACAAATAGATAATCAGCTTATCGATTAAAAGCTTAGAGGGAAGGTCTTGCCGTTCAACGAGTGTTTGTAATTATCATCAGGTTTTCTCCAAATTCATTCTCTAATGAAGACTTGGTCTAAAAATATTATAAAGGAATTCCTTACATTATCATAATAATACTAAAAAAAAAATAATAATAAATAAATAAATAAATAAATAAATAAATAAATAAATAAATAAATAAATAAATAAATAAATAAATAAATAAATGAATGAATGAATGAATAAATAAATAAATAAATAAATAAATAAATAAATAAATAAATAAATAAATAAATAAATAAATAAATAAATAAATAATAAATAATAATAATAATAAAAATCTTCATACTTTATTGCTGTCAATTATAATGGTATAGTTTAAAAGTAAGCTTGGGTGTAACAAAATAAGTTACACCATGGTATTTAAAATCTATGGTTACACGTACATAAATACATATTTGCACATGAGCAGCCCTACCACATTGTTCGGATCCTGCATATCATAACAAGTAATAAAGGTGTTCCATCCTATATATATTTTCTTTACTTTCGCGGTTGCCACCTTTTCACGCATCATGGACAGAGTCAATGCAAGTGTTAAGTCATTTGAAAACATGAAAGTTCAAGTTTTCGGACGACATGGTGGCATTTATGGTGATCATAATTTATGCTATATTTGTAACGTATACACATGAAATCGATATTGGTTAAATGGAATAAGCCAATTCATGTATTATATTTTGGCATGAGACACAAGTTTTACTGCTTTAGGCATGAGATATTTTGTTTTAACTGGTATAAACAAAGAAGTGGTAGCATTATCAGCATCCCCATTACAATCGATTATCCAGGTGGTGGCCGCAATGCATTCTCTAAATTCAGTAAATTTCCATCGTCAACCGTGTAATTGAATGGGATTATTTTGAAATTTTAAAACGCTTGAAATATCACAAACAAATAGGCCTATGTTGATAAATAATATAAATACAAGCTAAAACCGTTGGGGTTCGATAATGAACCCCACAAAACTAACTGACTATATTGGAAAATGCCATACATCCGGGCGGTTTCACAAGTTGCCGGCTCGATCATGTCATCCGCCGCCTGGATTATCCGTCCTGTTTTAAGGACTAATGTGATTATGTGTAAATCGGTCTGTCCACAAAATCAAGTTAGGTTTAAAGCTGTCAGTTTCAATAATAATAATCTTTCTATTGCTTCTACTCAGTACTATTATTACAACTATTATACCTTCGTATATGTCAATATAAACAAAATTCAAACCTCACAAATTGCCAGGGTCATTGTCAACCTCTTAGTATTCCTGCGCCTCGGAATTCGCTACACAAAGGGCGTCAAGGGGGACAGGACACAGGTGGACATGCCCTATTTTTCAAATAGGGGTACATAATAAGATACTCTCTTTTTTTTAATAATGAAGTCAAAAAGCAAAATGTTGCTTGAGCACTAAATTATATGCATTATTATGCACCATTGGGTTCAATTGGGACTTGCGTCGCGTAATTCTATTATTAGACTTGCATGTTATACGCTAATAGTGTCAACATGTGTGTGCACCTAATGGCTTAATTAGGGCTTCAATTTTTAGCACAAATTTTAACTTATGAGGGGACACATTTCAGATACCCCCTTCCGACGCGCAAGCGAGAAGATCCAAAGTCGTCCACTTTTCAAACTAATGTGTGCCCCCACGGAGCTCCCACTTTTCAAGACAGATGATCACCGTGCTTTAAGGGGTCGGTCACTCAACTTTGTTATTTTTGTGGGACCTGATCACATCAGACACACAAAATTACATTATGAATACAAGGAAGGTCCTTCTAATATGAAGTAATTTTGATGTTTTGAAATTCACCATATAATGCAAATTGTATGGCAATGTATTAGAAATAGTCGCGAATATCGCAGATTTCAAAAGGATATTCCTCGTATTCAGAATGCAATTTGGTGTGTCTGATGTGCTCTCAGATCCCACAAAAATACTGTGTAAACGTCGCTATCCGAGCCAATCTTTTTCATAATACTAGTAAGTCCAAGTTACCATATAAACTAAGTTCAAAACTGGTATGCTGATTCATTAAATTTTATTACCGTCTGTGGGTAAGACTTTCCTATTGCAAACAAAAATCGATTACAATGTGTGCATTAGACAGTGAACATTGTTGTCATATATATAAGTTTATTCAACTTGTGTATTGACCCGAAATGAATTTGTTTTTAACATACTAGTAACAGGTTATATTTATCAACCCAAGCCTTTTGCTATTGTCATGATTGTTCGGATTAGAAAGTTGACAAATTGAATTTTGTTGCCAGTGCGCTAGATTTTCACGACGTGATTTAATTGTGTTTGACAGAAAGGTGGCGCTATTAGCACACAAGCAACAGCAACATGGGGGGATAAGACCTGAATAAAATATTTACCTTCATTTCTTAATGAAAGTGCATAATCTACGATCTTTAACAATGAATTTGACTAATTATTCTAAAATCTGCTTTTGTGGCATATTTTTAATGTCCTAATTTACTGTACAATTGAAATCAACCAAATCAATTGTAATTGTCGGCCGTCGTCACTACTGACGATTGGCTGCCATCTGGCTGCATCGCCTTATCTCCTTCTTCTAAGCTGTTCTGTTCTGAGCTAGTCCCTCGGCTTGCGCTTGTTTCTTCTGTCGTCATCTTTACCTTTACCCTTCAAGTTTTCATTCCATTATGAGTGCACTGCCACTTCCTCTGAGGATGTGACCAAGGTAGGTAAACTTTCTTGTTTCCAACTCTCCGAGCTGCTGTCTCTTCACACCAAGTTCCTCAATGATACTTCTGACTGCTCTTTTCTCCTTCCAACTGATGTTTAGCATTCTTCTCGAGAACCACATTTCAGTAGCAAGCACCCGTTTCTCATTTGCTTTAGTCATAGTCCAGCCCTCCAAGCCATTAAGAAGTACCCTCCATACCAATATCTTGGTCAGTTTCATTTTCAGTTGCAAAGTTTCAATCATTCCACAGATCCTGAAGTTCAATCAATCTCCAATATATTTTTCAGTTTGGGTAATTTCTCTTAAATAATTTTAAGGTAATACGTATATTGATTTTATATCAAATGAGTCAAGGAAGCATTTATATTTCCATTAGGTATAGAGGTTATTGAGTTATGACATATATAAATGAATCAAAACGAAAGTTTTCGCTATTTCTATAAAATTCAGTTGCAATTAGAATTGGTATTGAACCCGTACCTTTCCCTGTGCGTATGGGCTTTTTTGTTCAATATATGTGACACACTGCTAGCTTAGGCACTGCGCCGACTAGGAAGGTTTGAAAAAAGTTGTCAACTTCCAACCGCTAGGTGGTTTGTTTATCTTCTTAATGTTCAATATCAGTATATAGGAATAGTTAATCTACAGGGTGTCCCTAAAAGAACTGTATCGTCAGAAACTGAATGCGTAAATTAACGCATAAACGAAACATAAATAAATAACCGATATCATCATCATCAGCCGTATTCAGCCCCCTGCAGGGTGAAAGCCTCCCCAAGTTGGCACCAAAGATCCCTGTCACTTACTTTTGCCATCCACCTGATCCCTATGAAACTTGCTATCTCATCCCTCCATCTGACTTTCTGTCTGCCTTGGTGTCTTGAGCTCAGCCAAGGCCTCCATTCTGTGACATTCTTTGTCCATCTATTATCTGTTGATCTTGCAAGATGGCCAGCCACTTCTTCATCTTTATTGTGTGGATTATGTCTGTAACTTCTGTTTGGCTCCTAATCCATGCCACTGTTTACCTGTCCCTTTTGGTGAAGCCCAGGATACATCTTTTTATGCTATCTTGTGCAGTTTTCAGTTTTTGCTCCATCCTCTTAGTAAGTGACCATGTTTCAGCTCCATATGTCATGGCAGGTATAGTACACATTGGTTGAAAACCTTTTTTTTTTCAGACAAGTTAGCATCTTACTTCTCAAATAACCGATATATCAGGTATCATTTACTTTGAATTTTAACCGCTTCGTTTTTTTAATAAAAGTATTTTACGAAACTACATAACTTTCAATCCGTTCCACGAAGTCACATATCTGTCAATGACAATAGACGACTCATGCAGTGTCATGCGCTGATGATGCGCAGTGATTAGCACTTCGAATTGATTGATATACCCGGTTGATATATGAATCCGCGGAAAGGAAATGAGGGAGTTTCGTAAAATACTTATATTTCAAGAACGATGTGGTCAATTGTCAAAATTCAGTTAGTTAGTTAGATTTAGTTGTGGCGCTAATATGCCGAAACAATTTTAAACAAACTTAAAAGTTTCCGACAGTTCTTTCAGGGACACCCTGTATTGATCAATGATCATATTCGTGTGTTGTAAACACATTTTGAACTAAATACGAGGGGGTATCCAAAAGTGTTTGACATCACCCAGAAGTGAAGGAGCTATATTGCTGAAATTTTGTCAGTGTAATTACTGGTAGGCATGTCCACTAAAAATTGAAGTACTTTTAAATTGATTCAGACCTAACTTATTGGCTGGGAATTGATGAAAGAAACATTTTGGCGTTTAAATAATCTTAATCGGACGTTTCATTCCAGAGATATGGCCTTTTGAGTGTTACGGTTTTATATAGGGCTGCTAGAACATGTTAAAAAGTTAAAGTCCAAAAAGGATTACTAACAGAAAGTGCAATTTTAAGGTACTTTTTCTTAATGTATTTATTAACTAGCGTTATCTGCAACATTATATTTGCTTATAACAACATGAAAATAAGATCATCCTGAAAATTTAATCGATTTTGTTGACATACAACAAAAAATATAAGACCTCAAAACCCATGGTTTGTTCGGTGAAACCGCAAGCATGATCATAGATGGCCGCCATGGAAAATATCTCCATAGAGGAGATGAACAATAAGTGCATTATTTCAAATAAATGGCGGTAGTCTTAAACATTGTTCAATTTTTTCCGGTCAGCACATTTTATCTTCAAAAATTATTATATTTCATCATGGCATAAGTTTGGTAATATTAATCACTACCAATTTTGAGAAATTTGCTCCAACTCAAAGGTTATCTTTAATACATTGAGCAATACACTGTGTGTGCATGGAAGCCATGATGGATAGCATATGAAATGGACATGGTATTGAGAAGTGCATGATTTGAGATGGGCCGCGGTAGGCTTAAACATTCTTAAATTTCTTAACATCCTGTACATTTTGTCTTCAAAAATAGTTACATTTTATGACTATGTAAGTTTGCTTGTCTGATTCACTCCAAATTCGGAAATAATTGCGTTTGAACAGCTGATGCACGAAATGGTGTCACTTCAACCTGTTGTAGTTCTCATCTCATTAAATTTTTCATTAAAAAAAGTTGATCTCTGCATGGAGGAAGGTCCTCTCTATTTACTGACCAATCAGGAAAAAGTTTGGTTAATGTTTTCCGGTGGAATCAGAAATTTCTTGAAACACCCTGATATAGGCCTACATTTGGATCAAAAACAAGTATGTACGCCACATGTATCGATCAGTTTCTCCATAGACAATACGTGTGTGAGTGCACGCACACAGTAAATGAAAAATCGTTCTAGTGGAAACTGTATGGACAGTGGGCATCCCTATTCAGCATCGAAGTGGTTACGTAATTCTCTTGGTTACCGGATCACGCTACTTTGGTATGCCTTCGATGCCATATACTTTATGTGGTGATCATTTCGATCGTGGTTCATTACTCTAGCGCGTGATCCCGTTGACATAGTAACATTACGTAACTTCGATACTGAATTACTGGTCCTTATGTACATTATGGTCCAACAATGGTCTCATAAGTATGTGTACTTTCTTTACAGGTGGCGCTAGTTTGTCACTTTTAAAACTGGACCTTCGTCTAATTAAGGTTATTAATTATTTTAAACTGTTGTGATTTGGTAGTTCACAGCATCTTACGAATGGTAGTGAGCTTTGGCAAAAACTGTATTGCTCAATTCATAGCGAGTGTGTAGAAGAATTAAAATATCACATATATACTTTTATAGGTGCTGTGGTTCTTGAGTTACGTTGTAAAGAGGGCTGAAACAACAACACTTTTGTAAAACGTACATAACTCATTAACAAAAATAAATTAAGCAAGTTTGCAAAGTATATGATTTGCAGAATGAACTTTTGCAAAACATCAAGGTGTTATTTTTCAATAACATGTTGATCTAGATAATGAAAATCAATTTTTAGGTTGCTTCGACCAACAATACCTCGTCTACCCTTAAATGCTTGTAACTTTGCTTCTTGAATTCACATTGGATTCAATGGGTGTCATAATGTACAGGATTAGATACTGCATATATTAAAAAAAACAAAGTTACCCTAATATGCTTCAGTTTTGAAATTGTTATTATTTTTCCAAGTGTAAGGATACTTTTTTGGCGCAGTATATATTTTACCTATAATCGTGTTCGTGTGTTGTGAACACATTTTAACTATATACACGCAAACCATGACTTCACACTTCACACATTCCACTTCTAATTTAATACAGTAGTGCATTTATTAGTTTATTGAAACCATATTCTGAAAATAAAAACATGATTATATTGGCCCGGTTCAAGTCTTTAGTAATGAAATACAACACTGTCCTTAATTACTCTGTTTCTACAAATGAAATAGAGAAATATTAATCAAATTGAGGTTTTTATAAATAGTTATAAATTGTGACCTTTTCGGCAGACCTTATCAATTTATTGCAGAAAAAAGGACGATTTTTAGGAAATAATTGTTGACTGCTGTCAATATTCAGTGCTGTGTTTTTGGGAAAATAATTTGCGTACATCTCAGATATTTAATATCAAAAGAACCCTTGACCAAGGTACATGATACAAAAACAAAATAAATGTGATGCCTTTTCAAAGAAATATTTTTAAAATAGTAAAATTCTGATATGTCGTCACTGGGCGGGAAAAACCTCATATGTAATTTTTGCCCTTGAACATGGATGAAGCAAACCATTCAATGTAAAGTCTACACCTACAAGGCTTTGTCCATTTTCAAGGGCCAAAAGTAAATATGCGGTATTTCCTGCATGTACTTTTGGCCCTTGAACATGGATAAAGCAACCTCTTCAATATAAAGTCTACACCTACAAGGCAAGGGCCAAAAGTACCTGTGAGGTTTTTCCCGCCCAGTAAGGATGTGCTGATTGTGGTAGGAAGGGGTCACAAATTTATCATGTGATGTGTCACGTTTTCAGGCACTTCAATGGTCCCTGTCCAGCAAGTCCATGAAGTCTGTTATTGTTATCCAATACGAAAAAGTTGAACCGAGCCACTGACAATATTTATTTATTTATTTATTTATTTATTTATTTATTTATTTATTTATTTATTTATTTATTTATTTATTTATTTATTTATTTATTTATCTATTTATTTATTTATTTATTTATTATATGGCTCAATCAAGAAAATCAAAAAGTGGGAGATCACCCAAACATTTCCTTTCAGAGTTTTTAGTTACCAATGAGTCGCTTGGATATTAGAGGCAACATTGGACATCGCAGTGGCGCATACCATCTATTAAAACTGAACATGTATCAGATCTAAAATATTAATAATAATTAAAATAATTAAAATATTTTTATAAGCATCTGAGCATTCTTCCAATGCCAAAATTGCAATTTTGATGGTGAAAAGTTGGGTGAGGCTGTTAACTTGGTCGCCCACCTTTTGGCTTGATTATATATTTTGCGTCGTTAAATCAAAGTGAAATTTTAAGATTATTAACTAGACAATATTTCAGAATATCGATTTCCATAGGCCTTATACATAAAAATGGCGTTTTAACTAGAAATTGTAAACCATTGGTGTAGCTGTCGATCTACTGATTTCAAATTTGCCAATCTGAATGATATGTCATAACCCTTGTCAATAACAATGACCTCATTGGATCAAAAAGATTACATGTTCCAAATTCATTTACGGTGGTACTACACCCCCTGATAAATTCTGTGACTAATTTTGCATTTTTCTCAAAAAATAACTACACACTGGTAACAAAAGGTATAGGGGCAAGGAATCCAATTACTTCACTGAAATTTCAGTGATTCAAGACAAGTGGTTCATTATTTATGTTATAGAAATGAGGTACATTCTAGCGGTACCTCTTTTCTTATCATAAATAACGTACCGCTTGTCTTGAGTCACTGAAATTCCAGTGTGGTAACTGGATTCCTTGCCCCGATAATATACATAACTTTTGTTACCAGTGTGATATTATTTTTTGAGAAAAATGCAAAAAGAGTAGCAAATTTATCAATGGGTGTAGTACCACCTTAAATGTAGATCCACATAAAATCATGTGTCTGGTCCTGAGGATCACAACAATATAAATATATTTTGTGTCCATTCGACCAATACGGTCTAATTCAGATTGTATAAAGTGATCAGCAATAAATCTATCCCGATGTTTGCAAAATTTCTAGCTTCTAGCTTCACTCCCTGAATTGGGTAAAATGGTTCCCAGTTTCAACTTCATTATAGAAGCACATATCTGAGATTTTCGTCTAGTGTATCATAATTGTCTAGTTTATCATATTTTACAGACGCTTTTGTATAATGTACTTGTTAATTATTTCATACTAGTTCAAACCTTTGTTGATATTTGACCATTTTCAATACCTTTTGAGGTATTGAGGATGGTCAAGCATGTGATGAAATTCTTAGAGTAACAAAATCATAGGCTTACACTTTAATTATATATTATTTATATCTATAATGATACAATTTGTCTGATTTGGCTGTAATATTATACTTTTGATAATAATATTTAATGAGATTCCTTGTAAATTATCTTAATGTGCTATTTTGTTATCACAATGAATACGTCACTTTTACTACCACAGAATACACATTGATTTTGTCTCTAGGTTGTGGTTCAATGTTTTTTGGAAAGGTTTCTTTATCTGTTCAAATTAAGTTGTATACTCTGTTCTATCACTCATAAATAATTTGTTGAACTTACTTATAACTTGTTGTCTCAATTTTATTGCGTTATCTCAGCAAAACTAAAGAACTTGTGATAAATGTCATTCAATAGTATTTGTTTTGTGCTGATTACGAAAATCATACGAAGCTAAATTTTGAATTCTTAAGTTTTCAAGTTTAACCAATTATGAAGATTGAAAACTTGAAAATCAAGTAATGCTGACAAAACTCGTTTAAGTAATTCTATATAATTATAGTGGTACAGATTTGAGTACGCTGAACTGAAATCAAGTTTGTAACCAGGGAAATGTAATTTTTGAGTGTAGCTAGCATTGAAGTGAAATGGATACCTGGATCAAAACAAAGTAAAAACTTAAAGACAATTGTTTACTATACAATGTAAAAACAAATCCACCCTTTGCGTTCATTTGGATGTGCTAATTTGAATAATCTCTCAACTTAATTAACGAAAAACCCATAAAATTTGATATTTGTCAATTTTTAGAAAATACCTTTTAACCTATTTTGGCGATTTCCAACTACATAAATGACGTCATACTATTCACGTTGGTATTTAATTTTGATTTATACATCTGATATTAATCTTGGAAATTCAAGGAGCTATTGGTGACCATCACGCCTCAGTAAATAGCGTTACAATTGGTATTTTAAACGAGGGCTAAAATAAATGTAAAAAAATGTATTTTACTGTGGAGAATACGTTCCACATTATGTATTCAATATTTGACAACGAATGCGATATGCGGTATAGAGTGTACTGCTTTTTTTAGTGATCTCTCTCTACTAGCACAAAAAAATGAAAAGGTCCAATTTTATTTTTCATACTTGAGATTTGGTCATGACAGGATTCAACTTGGATGTTCATATAACAAAACCTACTCTCTTTGAAATGATAAACTCTTGGGAAGGACAGGTTATATGAACATCCAAGTTGAATCCTTTTCATTTTTTGTACTAATTTTGGCTTATTTTTAATTGATGATTAAGAAAAAGCGTTATCAACCCGAGGACAGATGTTTTAGAGAACAGAGTATGCAAATCAACTTTGTAACACAATTAGAATCCTTACGAAAATATTGAAATGAACCCTAATGTAAAGATTTTAAACACAAGTTGTACATGTATATTCAAAAACATGATATTTCAAAAGTAAGTGGACGCGTCATTTTTGATCGAATATTAGTTTTAAATATACGCAAAATTCCTTTCGAGGAAGAAGAGAACCAGCAGAAGGAGCTCGAGCGAACTGACATTAAAAAAAAGAGAGCAGGTGAAAATCAGAACCGGGGGATCGAACCATCGAGCTCAAGATTTCCGGTATAGAGTTCATCCAACTGCTCCACACAGAACGATAATCATGCTGATCATGATTTGATGGTGAACCTTCTTCACTAGTCATCGTTTCCTCTATCATGAATCTCAACGGCTCCCATCCTAATCACCGAGTTTGATATGTCTATGTTTCGTGTCGAATTCTTACAACATTTTCTTACAAATTTATTTTATTTTGCTGGTGTTGAAACTTATTATGTGGGTCCACTTACTGTTGGAACACCCTTATAATATACTGTACTCACTTTCACCACTCAAATTGAAAGCCGTAATTTACGATATTTTCGAACAGTTTTCTTTTAAACCGATTTAAACCAGTCAACTTCGTTGTCTTTGTACGAAAACAACCATTTTTGTCGAATTATTGCAATTGCGATAACAAATCTCCAATAGAACTCCGCGGTTAAACGGTCGAAATAGTAAGTGTGTTTTTTTTCTTGTCATTTTATCTAAATATTTCGGCTTAAGACGGACAGAAAACTTTCCTGACCGTCGTTATTAATATTATTTTATCACTTTGTGAAAGAATAACAGATATCGTATATTATGACTCCAAATATTTTCACATATACAAGTTATAATTTTAAATACATACTATTTTTACAATTAGTGGAATTTTTTTTCCTTAAAGGGGTATTTCGCGATTTTAGCATCCTCTTTTAATGATATGTTTCATTTCACTCTTAAAAACCTTTCTAGGGGTTTTACATACATAATAGGTGTTCTAAGGAATGGCAAACCCCAAAATGGTTCTTCCTGGCGTTTTTCATGATATAAAATGATATTTTTTCATCTTTGCATAACCCTTTTAGTTCTTTGTTGAACTATTTAAGATTCTACATACATGGCAGCTTAAGAACCTTTTTGGTTTTACTTGAAGCCTTTATGTAAGAGTGAATAGGTATCCACAAAAAAAGCTTATTTCCAAAACTTCAGTTGATGCGGACATAATACAATCGCACATTTTCTTTGTTAACCTGCAAATCTGCAAGAAAATTGATACACACAGATATAAGGCCTCTTTTGTTCCAGTTTTTGATGGTATAAAATCTCAAATTGTTTAGAGTAAGTTGAGGAGAAGATGACGCTGTTGATCACGTGTCAATTTAATAACTATACTTCAGACTTCAAGAGGTGACCAAAACAGGGCAAGCTGCCATCGCCACTTCCAATGCGAAACCCCTTTACGTGTCCTACCACAATTCAAAACAACTTCCGTTTATTACACAACCAAATACAAAACGGTAGAGCTAAGATAATCACCAAAAAGTTATTTTTAAGTATAATTTTGTTTCGCTATGTCCGTCACGAGGGCCCTTGTCTGTTCACAATTTCACAATGTTCTGGCTCGTTCCGTTAACCAATACTATTGTTTCTTCATTTACAATTTATGAGCCCATAGATTTTCACACCTGAAACTTACCCAGTACAGTACATACCCAATTTTCGATTAAACTATTTGAAATTCGCCACGTGGCCCTCAGATCCAAACAGTTTGGTCACCCCTGCTATACTCTACTTTGTGCATCAGCAAAGTGCTAACATACATTGTTATGTGCGCAAATCACTTGGATACAATAAAGTAAGCAAAAGAATCAAGGTAGCAGTTGTGTTCACTCCTGTAATCTTAAGTAAAGGCAAATGTGTCGATTTAAGATCTTATTTGTTGAAATTGGTTGAGAATTAAAGAAACGGTGAACCAAAACCCAATGAAGATACGAAATAAAAAGTTGCACTTTTGTGTTCTATAATCAATGAAAGCACAACGCTAGTTTTTCGTGCTAATCAATGAAAGCACGGCGCTAGTTCTCTTGTTCGCGAACGCTTTGTGTACAAATCAATAGGGCATGGAATGTGGCAAACTGCAACTTTTAAATTTGAATCTTCCTTGGATTTTTGGATCGTCGTGTCTTTATTTCTTGAATGAGGTCTTAAATTCGAGCTAAAAGACGCAGCTATCGGCTGTTCAGAATATACAGGGGTGAACGTAACTGGTACCTTAATTATTTGGCTTACTGTAATACAAGCATACAATCTAATAAATTACTATGGGCTTGTCACACCTGAAACTTACAAGTACATACCCAATTTCCGAGTCAAACATTTGAAATTCGCCACGTGGCCCTCCAAACAGTTTGGTCACCCCTGGTATACTCTACTTTGTGCATTAGCAAGGTGCTAAAATACATTGTTATGTGCGAAAATCACTTGGATACAATAATACAAGTATACAATCTAATACAATGGTATGGGCTTACATTGCACCCGTAGTCATTCAACATGCGGTAAGTCCTTACGATCCATGCACAGATATTAATTCATATTTTCAAAGTAGTAATGTCTTCTCTGTTCAGTTCACATGAGTTGACCCATTCTTACAAAACCCGCAACATGCCGGCAGACATAAGAGATAAGTGCTTTTGCAAAATACATATTATAAACTCCTCAACAAAAGTTTGAAAAGTTTTTTTCAAGCATCTATATCTCAGATTATTTGTGACATATTCACATCGTGTTTCATATCAATGGATTGCTTCATTATTTCCCTTTACACCGAAAGAATAATTGTCAATTTGGCCAGTTGGGTTTGAGACCCCATTACATTCACAAAACGTGTACTCAGGCGTGAAGAAGGTGATTGTTTCAAATGTGGTGTCATTGTAAAGGGAGATATAGATGCTTGAAAAAGGAGGAGTTTAGTATAATAAGTAGTCTTTTGAACTTTACCTTTTGATATTCATTTCAAAAAAGGAAAATTATGGTTTAATAGTCCAAAGGGTCATTAGTCCGAAAACCCAAACCCTAAACCCTAATCTTAAACTTCCCTCTTACCCTAACCTATAACGTAAACCCTTACCCTGACCTATAATCCGAGCCCTAACCCAAACGTTAATCATGTTCTGACTAATGGCCATTCGGACTAATTATTGCATGTTTATTTTTGTTAATCCTCATTCAATTCTGATTTTTTTTCTTCTTTGAAATCTCATAATTGCATTGCACTTACACCTAAAAACGTCTTCAAACAAGGTACAAAACAAATAATACGTGTCAAGTTAAAGCTAATGTACAATATCAAAAGTGAAATTTGGACATGTTCCGAGTTTTTTTGGAACGGGCCAAATATCTCAACCCACCCTCCCAAGGTTTAAGGATTACCGTTTCTTTCAAATTAATACTTTGACTACTACCACTAATAAAATGCTATTACAACACCAGATTATTGACAATAATGACAAATGGTCAATAACTCACATTATACAAAAGGCGTATTTAAAAGAACCTCGCAATTGCACATAATATTTGATAATACTATGTGAATGGAAAGATGATTTACAATACATTTATATAGTGTCTTATGTAATTCAATGTGCAATACATTAACCAGTGATTACATTTTTTCAAAGTATTTAATCATTTACACGTCTCATTATTCCCCTCCCAAAATATTACGATATCTTTCAAAATGTTGATATTTTGGTTAATGTTAAACAATTAATTCAACACCAGGTTATTGATATTGAATCATTGTAACACATACTTAATCTGAATGATTCACATTTCATGCCAACAATTAAGCTAGCTTCAGACTCCGTGTATTGTACGTACAATATTGTATGCAACATATCTACGTTATTTAATCTATTGCCATTCTATTTCCAGTAATGTTTAAGTTCTAACGAATGTTTGATGACGAAAAATCGATAATATGTTACATGTAATATCTAGTAGAAATATATTATCGATTTTACGTCATCAAACATTCGTTAGAATTTAAACATTACTGGAAATAGAATGGCAATAGATTAAACAACGTAGATATGTTGCATACAATATTGTACGTACAATAAAAAGTCTGAATACTGCTTTACAGTTATTTGATAAAAGACCAACTTTACAATATTGCAATTGATATACAAAACATTTATAATATTGCGTCCTATGTTATTGTTCAGTGTGCAACATTATTGATTGCATTTTTGTTCTGTTCGGGCTTCCAACTAACATCTTTTCTTACTAATTGGATGCAAAGCTGATTTACAATACATTTATGTTGCGTCCTATGTAATTATTCAGTGTGCAACAAGTTCTTGGGATATATGCCCAGTGATTACATTTTTGTTATTTTTCACTGTATTTTTGAACGATTTATACGTATTATTACACCCCTCCAGAAACTTAATGTCGCGATTTCTTCCCAATGTTCTGGCTACCAACTAACACAATAGTAAAGATATATTACAACACAACATGGATCATTGATGCAAATACGCAAATACGCAAATTGTGACCAATGAAAGCAATTTACTAATAATAACTACTAATTCATCACCAGATTATTGATACTGAATCATGCTAACTGAGCTCATATTTTCCTAAATGCCAACAATTGCTCTATTGCAAATATATTATTAAGTAGGTGGAAAGCTGTTTACAATACATGTATTTTGCGCCCTATGTAATTATTCAATATGCTAAATACTATTTTGCGATACATACCCAGTGATTTGTTTTTTCAAAATATTAATATTTTGACTACAAACTAGAACAGTTACTAGTATTGATATTGAATCATGCTAATACATACTAAATACTGAATGACTTACATACATTGTACAAAAGACAACTTGAATGAACTTAGCAATGGGCTATTCCAGAAATTTTCCACCCCCCATGATGACATTGGGACTTCCCACACCTTTCCCTCTCAATAATGTTTGGGAATTCCCATCAGAAAATGTTAAAAGAACATCCCATTTCCCGTCCAGATGCAAATCTGAATGTACAAAATGGTAATTCCAAAAGCTTGTTGGTTTTAATGCATATAAATCTCCATTTCCAAATGTACACCCAAATTTTTAGCTGCGAAATTCAACTGTTATGTTATGGGAGACTCGGGCAATTGCCTATAATTGCAGGACTTAAACCTCAAACCAAGATAACACTCATTGAAAACAGCTCAACTGATTAAATCCTCACAACACATGTGTCTGTTTTACCTGTGCAATGAGCAATGAGCTGGTATTATAGTTTCAGTTGGGTGAACGATTATAAAGTAAACACACGGTATACAATAATGTGTGGGCTTTTGTTTACGAAATGAGACAATGGTCTGCTTATTGTTAACCAGCATTCTTGAAAATGAGAAGCATATATGGTTGCAGACTTAACACGGTTTGAAAATAATTTCGTCATATTTTTTGGTGTTATCTGTCGTTTACATATCCTTCCTAAAACACAAAAGTGCGACTATTTTCAAACACCTAAATTAGCTAAAAATTTAGGACATGTTACAAAACTATATTTTCTAGAATATCAAAGAATACTTTAAATATTGGCCGGTTATTTTTCACACAGTGACGTTAAATAGACAATGTCCTATAGAGGTTATCCACGTTACTCATGTGTGACCTCTAACAAAAGGCGCTGGTTCCCGTAGTATTCCTCATTCAAACCAATTCAATGCACGACCTCGGAGTTACCTGCATGACTTTGGCGGGCTATTTTGAAACAGTCATGGTTGCACATGCAGGTACTTCTTTTGAAAGTCCTAAACAAGGTATAGCAGTCGTTGATAGGATATGCAGCTTATAGAACACGGCTAACCTCTATTACCTATAACATACACTAAAACACCAAAGTGCGACTACTTTCAAACACCTAAATTAGCTAAAAATTTAGGACATGTTACAAAACTATATTTTCTAGAATTTCAGAGAATACTTTAAATATTGGCCGGTTATTGTTTACACAGTGACGTTAACTAGGCAATTGCCTATTACTTCTAACATACACTATTTGTAAGGTCACGCGTCAATTGTGAGAGCACTGTGTATTGTGTATAGGAAAACGGACTGTAACTGCAATATGTGAAGATTGGTATTGAATCATGCTCATGAACACATCATACAAAATCCAGCATTGAAAGAACTTCGCAATTACAAATATCTCAATGTAAACACATCCAAAAAAGAAAATCCTCACTTGATTAGATGGTTTTAATTTGGAGCACAACTACTCCAAAGCAATCAAATCCAAACGCACGTGTAGTGAATTTTAATAGCTGCAAAATGATACCACACTTGATTTGAAAGAAATCGTAATGGCCGAGCATTTAATGATGAGAATAACATTTGATGTAATTCAAAACGTTCAGCGTCATTTACTGGATAGGTTTGAATGGGTATTGAGCATACAAAATGCTCTCCCGATTATGAAGACCATGCACAGTCATCATGGTCCATGACCAATTGATGACACACTCTGTACGTCAGGTGAATGGAACAATCTTAGGCTACGCAATTTCACAACGCGTAATCTGTTTGAATTCGCAACTTATCAAATCGCACCAAACTTCAATCATTAACTTTTCGATCATTCGGATCCCTTTTTACACAAATTTGGTATCATACTGCAGCTACTGCTTTGATTAGGTTTTTTTTTTTTGGTTTTATTTAAGTACATTCAGAGCATTGTTCACCCACTCAAGTGGGGGACTTTCTTTTTTGGATGTATTTATTTTGTGTCGAACGGCGTACACGTCTTATTATATCTTCCAAGACTAAAACAATTATGGTAAACAGCTATTACACCACCTAATTATTGATATTTGATCATGCTAATAAATATTATTTTATCTGGTTCAATTTTGATAACACCTCAGACACTTTCAAATAGGAATTATCGTGGTTTGATGCGCTTCCTGTATCACGACCAATTTGTTTAAAAGCACACAGGTATTACAGGAATAAAAAGATTGTTTTATCGATAATTCTGATAATTACATGTGATACTAAATATTTGTAGAAACCCTGACGTTTTGTATATTCTTTCTAAGGTGTACAGCTTTGGTTTCATTTTAAGTGTAATTTGTACTCTTTACAACCACATCAAAATGTCGAAAGTGCAATTATGACATGTTCCGGGTTTTGTGAAAACGGGTCACAATGTTGTAACTGGGGATATGTACCTTGAAGCACCAAACAATTAGTATTTGGCATGTAATTGTTTTTTCTTTTTAATAATAGTCATAGTGGAGGGTGTTATTGTCAAAATGTATTAAAACACCTGATTGCAAATTGTATTACCCAATATCATAATACGTCGTATATTTAGCTCTGTTTGTCTCGGATATTAAATAACTGAAAATTAAAATTGTTAACAGTACTCTTCTTTAAGGAAAATCTTCTATCTTCCATAACAAAAACGTCCAGAGTACAGATACTTTAATGTTGACATTGCCCATTCAGAGTTGGAAAAATCATTGCAACACCTATTTTTTAACCCCAACATAGTTTATGTCACACATAAACTGTCTTGATTAAATTGAGCACCGTTACAAAAGACTTGCTTAATTATTTCTCCCTAAAAAAATATAAGCAAAGGTTTGTTTATTTCCACCACATCAAAATAGACATTGGCAACTCTTTGTTGCATGGCATCGCACATACTACAGTTACTGTCCGTTTTCCTATACACAATACACAGTGCTCTTACCATTGACGCGTAACCTCTACAAATAGTCAATGTTAGAAGTATGGGTAATTGCCTAGTTAACGTCGCTGTGTAAAAAATAATCGGCCAATATTAAAAGTACTCTTCTAAAATTCTGGAAAATATAGTTTTGTAACATGTCCTAAATTTTTAGCTAATTTTGATGTTTGGAAATATTCGCACTTTGGTGTTTTAGTGTATGTTATAGGTAATAGTACATTGCCTAGTTAACGTCGCTGTGTGAAAAATAACCGGCCAATATTAAAAAAACTCTTCTGAAATTCTAGAAAATATAGTTTTGTAACATGTCCTAAATTTTTAGCTAATTTAGGTGTTTGGAAATATTCGCACTTTGGTGTTTTAGGAAGGATATGTAAACGACAGATAACATCAAAAAAATATGAAGAAATTATTTCCAAACCGTGTTACGGCCCACAGCCATTATGTTTCTCATTTTCAAAAATGTGGTTAACAATATGCACAGTATTGTCTCATTTCGTGAACAAAGCCACACAGTAATCGTTCACCCAACTGAAACTATAGTACCAGCTCATTGCTCATTGCACAGGTAAAACAGATACATGTGTGTGTGGATTTAACCAGAGAAGATCTAATGTAACATAGTTGAGCTGTTTTCAATGAGTGTTATCTTGGTTTAATAGCTTTTAATGGGGTTTAAGTCCTGCAAAGGTCGTGGTGAATTCTACTGTAGACATGACTGCATCATGAAAAACTCAACTGTACAGTCTACAGAGGATTCAAAACATCAGACATTGCACCTTTTCTGCATGACCTGCATTGGCTA
>NW_027305680.1:0-96110 GCF_039555335.1 Amphiura filiformis
GTACTGCGGTACCTGCGTGGTTGTAGCGTAGGTGCCCGGTAGGGCTCCCGGCTGCGTACCACTGTACCCATGCCTCACAGCGTTCCCCCCGCTAGAGGATCAAGCCGTGTGTATGGGTACCCGCTATACTGGCTGTCCCTTGGCTAAAAGGAGCTTGCCTAGTATCACGGGTAGCTGAGCGTGTATACCCTCGATCAGTCACCTCGCTACCTGAATAGGCAGTATCAATCAATGGAGCCATGCTCCGCTGAATAGATAGTGATCGATCATAAGAGGGTAATTGACCCATTGACTGTAATGGATCACCCACGCTCTGCTGGCTCTCGAGGACATAAGTGGGTTGTTGATCAGCCAGGCTGTTCAAACTACCTACCCTAACCTCTTGAGCCTCGCCCAAGGTCGCTGTGTGTGGCGGACCACTCACGGCAGCTATGGGCGCGTGCATAGTGGCTACCACTGAAGTCAAGCCGTAGCTCGTCTCGGTAGCTGCCACTGTTTGCACTTGGGTCGCTGTCCCGTGAGAGACTGCGAGCCCAACCCCGGTATAGCCGCTAGCCAGTCCCGGAGGACAGCCGCAGCCATTCCAAGGCCCAGGGAATCACTCGGCGGTCCCACCATGGAACGCTGCCGTGTGACAACCCCAGTTGGTTCTGCTAAGACTACACCAAGCGTTAGCCCCGGTATCGTCTCTGCTAAACCCATGCACGCGTTTTCATTCGACCCTTGCGGGAACGAAAGCGTGCTGCGTGTCGTGGATCAACCCAGGCAAGCCCGGGTTCCACTGGCACGCTGCGTGCTACAGACCGGCCGAGGCAAGTCCGCTGCACGCTGTATGCTAGATTCAACCCAGGCAAGCCCGGGTACCCTTGGCATACTGTCCGTCGCCCGGCTACTTCAGCGGGTGCTAGACCCGCTCGTTTCGCCAGCAATAGACGGGTGTCCACCTGCAAGAAACTCGCTAGAGATCTCACTGGTAGACTGGTACTTGCCTGTTAGGGCAAGTACCGCCCTGCTGCCTGCTACTAGCTTAGACGTTAAGTCAGTGCTTTAAGCTGGCTGCTAGGCCTTCGGGCTCGCTAGCAGTCCCGGAGGGTCCGCCTGCTTGCCCGGGACCGGAGCCCCAGAGGTTACCTTAGCTTGGCCCTTGCCGGCCGCGCTAGTACCTACCATATCAATCTTACCTGTAGGCTTCTGTTTCTTAGTCTTCGTCTTCTGTCTGTGTCGAAGACCCAAACGAGCGCTACTTTCTAAATCGTCGAAGTGGATGTCCGATAAGCCTATGCAAAAGGAAGCACACTTATTTGATTTAGAGCAATCCCTGTGGGTGTAGCAGAGTGGATGCGGGTCCCACTCTGCCACAAGGGAAGGGCATGATTGACAAGGCCTGGACATTGTAGAAATCGGGGAGCGTATAGCACTACCCCCCCGAACACAAGCTCAAGCCCAATAAACAGACCCACACGCACAGTGGCTGACGCTGATGTAGTGGTATGATATAAAAATATATAAACAAAGGGATGAAAAACTGAAAACCTTTTGGGTATAGATTTGTCAGGCTGGTCCCTTCGGAAACCCACCGAACTCTTAGCAGTAACTCGTCATCAGACGCGTACTGAAAGATATAACGATAGAGCACACCATAAACATAGCGAAAATCACTCACCATACATGTATACACAGTACTGTACAAACATCTATTGTAACTTACTAGTCTGCTATAGTTGTTTTACGTGAGAACAAAAATAAAATGGCGTCCTAAGGGCGGCCATTTTGAAACGTGTGTTCCGTATACGAACGGAAACACTCATACAAGCTAAGTTTTTGGATCGTTTTTGTCACTTTTCTAGCCGAAAAATGTCGTCAAAACTATCTCCCTAGCGTACTATACAGGTTGGTTTTTACCTCAGGTGTAACAAACAAACTGTATATCTCGCCCTTTGGTTCGTAATGATACTTAGCGTTGGTAAAGAAAAATCCACACGCCTATCTCATCTAGAAACCAAGGAGGATAAGGATGATTATCATGTGTGACGTCACCGAATGGGTGAGTCCACTCGGGGGATCGGGGATTTTTGTTATTTATTCATGTGGACAAAATGACTATTGGTTTTTCCGCATCTCGGGATCGATGCAAGAAGTATCTTAATCAACATCGGAAGCGGTAAGATCGACCGGTGTACTGAGTCTAATGAAATTAACCGACCGGATTGTGCCGTGGTCTGTTTAACCGGATAGACAAATAACAGTTAAAGGCCCTTTCAGTGATTTCACAGGAACATTAAAAAAAATGGAAATTTGTCAGAGTTGCTTAGAAATAAAGAATAAGTCTACAGAATTTTATTAAACCACTTTTCCCTGAATACATCGACAAATTAGTCAAAAACAGAAGTTTTAGAAAGGTTTTCTACTTCAACTCAGATCGACTCGAGAAAATCGAGATTTTCAAGACAGTCGCCACCAATCGACTGGAAAACTTCCTAGTCCAGTGTTTCTAACACGGGGAAGTAGAGTCTAAATTGATTTAAAACAGACGCTTAATTTTTGTAGTAGAAAACAAAATAAGCAATTAAACGTCACCGAGGCAAACTAACGGTCAATTCAAATATGAAAAACAGTTAAAATTGTGTATTTTGTTTAAAATAGTAGCTACTGATGTAATAAGTAGTAGAAACAATACGCAACGCGTGTTGGTATGGTGGAGACTGGAGAGTGAGCTTCTTTCGATCTCGAGTCGGACTTTTTGTACTGTCAGTATCAAAAGTCCAGATTCACATGTAAATGCTTTATTTTGTTTAAAATACACACGGCTTTCGACCGAACCACTAGCAGGCTATGTTAGCACATCTATGCCAATTACAAAGGTACCAAAATCTGAATTTTGATGATTTTTACGATCGTCCGGATGAGCAAATCACTGAATGGGCCTTTAATTTACACCCCAAACCAAATGTTTTTAAAAATTATGCTTGAGTTTTCACATTGTGTGCAACCGTTCCCGGAAGAACGGTTGTTCCCGGAAGAACGGTTGTATACAAGTACCGTATGCAAGAAATGACTTTTTAGTTTCTAGGCCTTGATTTGATAGGTATGCTAGGTGAATTCAAATTTGCCATCAAACTGCATCATTTCATATATCAAATTAAAGCCCTTGAGTAAACAAAGCCAAAACTGAAAACCATTTTTTTCATAGCACTTTCCGTAGCAAAGTTACATCTTGTCAAAGATTGACTTTCATCAAAAAGTTTCAGCTAGCAAAATTCCCCAAAACGGCATTTCGGGGGTGTTTCTAGATCTTACAATGTAAGTCTCATTATGATAGCAGCTTTTTTTTAATGGAACTGCTATCCAAATCCCTCTAAAATTCCATGTGCGGGTGACTTATCACCATAAAAAATCACATATTTGGGTCAAGTGAAGTATAGAAAACATATTTATGTAGGTTTCTTTCTTCGGGCACTTGTTTTAAATTTCTATGTAAAAATGCATTGACATTGTCGGTGAATTTGGCTGACTAGCAAATGTGTTAACTAAGGTTTGCCTGGGTTACCTAGCCCTAGAACTCTGGCCATAGTATCCGTTTTTACTTCCACTAGGGCCAGAGGCACTTACATTGAAAAAATTGTTGGGAATGCTTGAACGATCCAGTACAAAAAATGAAATCATTTCAATGCTTGATCGAACCAATACAAATGTGTGTCAGGTCACTAATTAACATGATAAAACCCACTTGAGAACACACAATCGCCGGTCATTTCTAAAGATGCATTTATACTTTAATCGCTTTTGCAGAAACCTGAATCGCACGCATGATCAGTGTACTAAATCGCCGTCATATTTGCCTGCTGAGCATGCGCATGATTCGCTGTTTTTCAAAAGCGACACGTAGGCTATTATTGACACCCTCTGTCGGTCAACGTTCTCTAGAATTGCACACATAACTTGTGCAGTTAACGACAAGGATTCAGTCTGATGAAAAGCAACCCATGGGTATAAACACAGCTTTACACAATGACTAATTTACATAGGCACAAAAGACCGTGTTCATGTACCGTTACTCAGCCAAACATGGCAGAGTAGGTCCCGGATGACGGTACATGTTCATATCTCCTCAACGTTATACCTTTCCAACAAGGAAAGAGATACGAAAGGCGAACGTCTAGGGTTACCTAGATTTAAGTTTAAGCTTACTCATCATCTCATCATCATGATCATGATCATGTCATTTCATGATGATATTGCATTCATGAACATGATGAATGTCAAGACTATTGGATTCAATTTTGTCAGTGGAAAACGCCTTTCCTACCTTCAGCGTTGCATTCAGAAAATAAAAATTATGCTGGAGCTTCCAAATTTTAAGAAGAAATCAATTCGTCCGACTTCCTTTTTCAAATTCTGAAGCTTGGTGAATGGTGACGAGCTGTGAATAGGAAGGAAAACAAACAGGCCAGGAAATAAACAACATGATGCATGCTATACCTGCATGAGAGATCTTCATCGTGATCATGTAACGAAATTGTTGACAAAAATCAACGTTGACCTGACCCAAATTGCTGAAATGACTGATCTGGCTGAAGAAAAAGAAGGTGAAGTAATCATAGTAATGGAGGACAGTAACAAGGTCAAGGGTAGGGGAAATCTGAGTCATGTATATAAGTGGCATGCATGAGTTACAAACTCGATCATCATGCAACTTATAATATGTATACATGATATATACGTACATGATGTCCATTTTATGTACTGCTAAAATAGTACATCGATGTGCATGATCAATGTAAATTATATAGCATCTCCCCGAACTACTCTACCAGGCGGGCGACACTCGGAAATTTGCATGGTACATGATGTACATTGTATCAGAGAAGATGAGAAAAGAGGAGATCGCTCGAACATATAATCCGATTACCCACAGTTAACCTCCATTCACTTTTCTTTGTTTGGGGTACTTAAAACACTACTTGAAACTTTCTTTGTGGTGATCTGTTCATCCGCCACACGCTTTCGACTGATTCGGTAGTTCTCTTAGTGGAGAAAATATTCCACACACGGAAGTACATCGTTTAATTACCAATTTAGCAGTCAGAATCATGTTTTTTCTTTAAAAAAATAATACTAACCAGGGTGACCATGATTTTTAAACGAGTGAAAAAGCATTATATATATCGCAACTCCCATTAAAAAAATCAAAAGTTTTGTTAAGTTATGGAAGATCAAGCATAATTAATTTTCCAGTAAAATTAATATAAGGTCAAAGGAAAAGAAATTTAAATGATAACCATTTGAATATTTGCGGCAGTTTACGGAAACTTAAAACTAGTGTAATCAGCAGTGGCGTAGCTAGGGGTGGGCAGGGTGGGCGGCTCGCCCACCCTGGAAAAATCTGGGGGGAAATTTTGGAGCGAGAAGGGAAAAAAAGAGAAAGGAAAGGGGAAAAGAAAAGGGAAAAGAAGGGGAAAAGAAAGGAAAGAAGAAAAAAGAAAGGAAAAAAGAAAGAAGGGGAAGAGGGAATGGGGAAAGAAAGGGTCAAGAGGGAAGGAAAAGCAACAGAGAGGAAACCTGAATAAATTTTTTAAAAAAGAGGGAAATGAAAAAACAAAAGGGAAACCTAAGAGGGATGAGGGAAGGAATAGGGAAAGGGGAACGAAAGAGGAAAAAAACAACTTGCATGTTTATTGTGGGGAAGCAATTCATGCACAGGGGGAAGGAGTGTAAGAAAGGGGAAGAAATTGAAAAATATGAAGAAGGACAGGGAATTTAAGGACGTGATTTGAGGGGTAGTAATTTAAGTGAGTGTAATGTAAGGGGAAAGGAATTAGACAAAGGGGAAGAAATTGAAGAATATGAAGAAGACGAAAAGAGAAAGAATGGAAACTTAGGAACATAAAGGGGAAGTAATTGGAAAGTAATTTAATGGAAGGGGGAAGAAATGAGAGAAAGGGGAAGAAATTGAAGAATGTAAAGAAGAAGGAAAGAGAACGAAGGGGAGAAGGGGGGAATAATTTAAGTGAATGTAATAGTGAATGTAACAATTTGTTAAATCAACTCAAGAATATCAATATTGTATTGTTCTTACATTGTAAAACAAAACTTTACATTTTTTACATGGCAAAATTTTCACATAAAAACGTTACAAATGTATGCAAGGAGGCTTCTCCTCATCGTATAAAAATGCCCAAAACCCATGAGCTTCCGGGGGCTTCGCCCCCTGAACCCCCACCAGGGACCCTAAAGCGGGCCTTTTCAGATAATTCTAAAATCAAAACTTTACATTTTTACATGGCAAAATTTTCACATAAAAACGTTACGAATGTATGCAAGGAGGCTTCTCCTCATCGTATAAAAATGCCCAAAACCCATGAGCTTCAGGGCTTCGCCCTGGACCCCACCAGGGACCCTAAAGCGGGCCTTTTCAGATAATTCTAAAATCAAAACTTTACATTTTTACATGGCAAAATTTTCACATAAAAACGTTACAAATTTATGCAAGGAGGCTTCTCCTCATAGTATAAAAATGCCCAAAACCCATGAGCTTCAGGGGCTTGGCCCAGATCCCTAAGGGCCCTAAAGCGGGCCCCTGGACCCCACGCCAGTTGTCGCTTCGCTCTATTTATTTATTAACTTGGGGGAAAATTTTGGAGCCTTGCCCACCCTGGCAAAGAGGTCTGGCTACGCCCCTGGTAATCAGTAATTCAAACTCGTGTCAGTTTCTCCATATACTCCCGTTTTGTGTCCAAACGTGTCCAAAAATGCTATTTGGATCCAAAAAGATGGTCTTTTTCACAGGGATCTCGGGTCAAACTTAGCAGCCGGTCATGCCAAACAATACAGAAATTATATTTCTCGGTCAACTGACGTAACAAATTGATATCCGGGCATGCGCCGTTTAGAGCTATACAGTCTTGACTCGCAAAGCCACTTATCGTATTAGTTGATCAATCGGATTAGATCATTGTTTCCATCAATAGGCGGATGCACACATTATTTATTTGATATGTGAGCAGCGAGCGACCTCCTCTTTTATCATCTTCTCTGATTGTATGTACTGCTAAAGACTATATAGAAAAAATATTAAATTTGTGTACATCGTGGAACATTCAACTACGCTTGTTACTCCGCGACTAATCATGCTAACTACACGCACGCACAACGCTACTCTACGCGTCCATATTAGCGAGGCTATCTGCGTACAACTGCTTACTACGCACAGCCACGCAAAGAGTAGGCCTATGTTCCACGATGTACACGAATTTGATAATTTTTCTAGATAGTACATCGATGTACGTGATCAATGTATTATATATCATCTCCCCTGAACTACTCTACCAGGCGGGCGGTTTAGGGGGTGATTCAAAAAAATTTGGTCACGCATGCATACACTATCATACTTGAGTGCCCTGATGTCACCCTGATGTGGCGAAAAGGGGTATAATCCTTCTTGTCTTCCATGAGCAACCGCGTCACATCGGGTATAATCTTCCTTCCAGGAGCAACCACTGTGCATGATTGACGGGCTATTCCATTGCTCGTAATAGGGTAGTGTATTTTAGCGGGTGCACAATGTGCAAGGTAGACTTTTGCCAAGACTTGGCATGTGGTTGTTGGTGTAGGGGTGTGGGGGTGTGTGTGTTGGGGGAGGGGGGCGTGTTGTCCGAGATGTTAGGAATTATTTAATAATAGTTAATAATATTGGAAGAACGTTTTAAACTTTAATTTAAGGCATCATATACGATTTTATACTATTTTAGATTTTCAATTAATAACAAAATAATAAAATAGCATTTAAAAATTATATTAATAGGCCTATTTATTATCGCACGCCATGGTAACAATAAAAAAATGGCACACTTTCCGATAAAAATTTGGGAAACAAATTAATTTTTAAAAAAATAAATAAAAACAATCTTTCTTAAACCAAATTTTCATGAAATTGAGGGCAAACCAAAATGCACCCCGAATCTGTCGCACATCCCGTAGTAGGCCTACCCTCCTTTCCACCCCCATTACCCTAAACTAGACGTGTAATATAACCGCCACGAGTATTTTTTTTACCTGTAGGCAAGCTCACCCCTACAGTCGCAATAGTTCTAGCCAAGATAGCTTTTAACTCACGCCTACTAATAACGTACTTTCATCAAGTGATGGCGCTACAAGGTTTACCACGGAAGCTGTTTGGTTTACCGTGGAAGAAGATTATACCCTATATGGATGTGGCAGTGACGTGTGCCCAATGAAATGCACACTGATGTCACTGCCACATCAGGGTGAAAAAATGGTAAAGTCACGTGTATGCAACTTTCAAATCTGGTTACTTTCATTTAATTGTGCGCTGCAGCATCAATATTGGTACCATTGCAACAAAATACTAGTAATGTGCTGAAATAAATTCTGCTTCTAATTCTTTTCCCAAATTTAGCATACAACAAACATTGGCCATTTTGGAATAATGGTCATTCATTGATTTATTCTACATGTAGATGAAACACCTTCGGAAAATGCCAAAGAAGACAAGTGCCAGACATACCAGGAGCAAGCAGAGAAGCAGCACACACATGTAAATACAAAGAAGGAAGGTGGTGAAGAGAAACCTGTCAAAAGTTCAGAATCTAGTTGTAGCAAATGGTAAGATACTTGTTAAGGGACCGTTCACAAACACTTGTTAGGGGGGCTTGATGCAAAAAAAAATTCATCGCAAAAATTTGTCGGGGCCCCCTTTCGAGATCTCAAAAATTTCAGGCCCCCCCTTTTTGACATGAAAATTTTGGGTCAACCCCATAGAAAAGCATATAAACTCAATTTTCCCAGGAAAATTTGTGGTCATTTTTCCATGCCCCCCCCTTAAGAGGGTCAACAAATTTAAGGGCCCCCCTTTTTGCATCAGGCCCCCCTAACAAGTGTTTGTGAACGGTCCCTAAGCTGTTAGGGAGGACAGCCAAAATGGTTCACTGAGCTCAGTCAAGCTTCGCTGCCTCCAGTAATGCATGGGTACCTGGGTTTTAGCAAGCCCAAACCCATAGAACCTGTAGAAAACTGGCAGGCTTCGCTGAAAGTGTTGATATTAAGACTTTACATCTCTTTGTGACTTTATTTATTGACAAGAACCTTAAAGAAACAATGTCCATCTTCCATTAATGGCCTGTTTTAGGCCACATATTTTGGCCCATTTCAGCATTAAATTTGCAAAAATTTTGCACGTTTTATGCATGGGGGGAAGGCATTTTTAGTAGTGGATCAACTGAACGACCTTGTAGTTTTGCCTACCTCGCAAATTTTGTCCTATGACCACTGATAACTGGATAGTAAGAGATGCACTGCCCGATCACTGATACATCCAAACCAAGTTTTCTCCGACCTCGAATTGGCGCTGTTTATGGCGTAGACATAAAGTCGGTTCTGATTGGCTAATTGAATCACATCATCATCACATCAACACCTCATTCACCGATCAATGTGTGTAGCATCGTGTGGCAGTACACTGGACTGATTTTACGTGAGCGTACGAGGTCAGATAAAAACTGTGAAGGATCTTTGCAAAAGGCTGTAAATAATGATTTTAATTGTAAAATATTGTATCTTTGTATGTTTCTAGGAGAGGTAAGGGAGGAGACAGTAATAGTGATAGCGAGGAAGATTCAGAGAAGAAAAAGTTAAAAGCATATTTGCAAAGTAAGTTTTGTGCCAACATCAAGTAAGTCATCAAGTACATCATTTATGGCGGTTGAGTTTCTGGTATGGACTGGTGATCATGGCTGCATGCCCATGTGCCGCATTATAAAACTTTTATTTTCAGTGGCATAGCCAAGGGGGGGGTAGTGGCAGCCCCTGTGAAAAGTCTTTTCCCCTTTTGTGGACATCTGGAGTTTAGTCTTTTGATCAGCATACAAAGGTGTGTGTTAACTGGTTGAATATGCTCACATAAATGCACGGCACACTCAAATTAGGAGGATGGCCAGATTTTTGCATATTGTAATTTCTTTTAAACATTAAGGCATAGCTACCATTAAGGGGGTACTACACCCCTCGATAAATATGTGTCTATTTTTGCATTTTTCTCAAAAACTAATAACACAGTGGTAACAAAAGTTATGTATATTATAGGGGCAAGGAATCCAATTACTACACTGAAATTTCAGTGACACAAGACAAGCGGTTTGTTATTTATGATCAGAAATAAGGTACCGCTAGGATGTACCTTGTTTCCTGTCATATATACTGAACCGCTTGTCTTGAGTCACTGAAATTTCAGTGTAGTAATTGGATTCCTTGCCCCAATAATATACATAACTTTTGTTACCAGTGTGTAATTATTTTTTGAGAAAAATGCAAAAATAGTCACAAATTTACCACATGGGTGTAGTACCCCCTTAAAGTAATCTTGTTTTTAAATAATCAATGTCAGTTATGCCATTTTATTGTGTTAGAGCAAAGTAGTTCAGGCATAGCCAGTACTATTTATGTGGGTAACATTACTTTTATTCTACAACAGGTGCAATAGTTGTAGAGAGACCTAATGTGAAATGGTCAGATGTGGCTGGTCTAGAGGGTGCCAAGGAAGCACTACAGTTAGTTACAGGGAGGAGCAAACCATGGAGGGGAGTCTTATTGTATGGGGTAAGTGTGAGTGAGTAGGTGTTGGGATGTATTTGCACACATGCACACACACTAGTGCTGTACTGATTGAGGAGCCAATGGCTCCGAACTTAAAAAATTTAGGCGCCCAAATTTTGCTCCCAAATAGTGAAAACACTGAGGCGCCAACTCATCGTATTCCAACCACTCAATGTGATTCTGCCACAATGGTTTAAATAGTCTATGTTCAGTTTTAAGTTTTATTAGGCTTACCTCCATTTCCAGCTCTACGACCTTGCATAACACCGCTAGTATTCCTAAGTTCATTAAAAGTATCAACAACTGTTGGATTCCCTGATTTTATTGTTTCCTCCTTCTCCTTGTTCTCAAAAAAAGTCCATCAAATTCAAAGTTCTTCTTTAGTCGCGAACTTGCATACTGATAAAGTTTGCAAATTTGAGAGTAAAATACCACAACCAATAAAAAAAATAAATTAAGAAAGTGCAAAAATTATGAAACCAGTAACACTTTGAACAAGTGAGTGGGAGAGGGAGAGACAGAAAAATTAGAGAAGAAAGCGAGGGGAGAGGGAGAGGAGAGAGACTCGTGAGGTGCTTTGCTTTTTTTAAGTGTCACATTAATATGGACCAGTGTAACATCCAATTTGAGTTCAGACTTGTTGTAGGCCTATCCTGCCTAGTAAAATCTAATTATTATGATGAGAGAGAGAGTCATGAGTAAGAGGGGCACTTGACCACTTCAAAACTGTTGTTCCATATAACTGTCTTATCTAGCCTTTATTGACAGATATTAGTCTGATTGACAGCAAAGAAAATTGGAATTTACTACCAACACCAATGTCGCCAATGCATGTCACTCCGTCGGTCGTGCTACGGCACTATCCTTTGATGTGTGCACCGTCCTGCACACCATGTACATACTGTGTTATGAACATCGCATGCGCGTTTGACTAATATATCCATCGTAATAATTAAACAACGGCTCCTGCATTTTATTCAAAATCTTGGATTTTGACAAAATTACAGCACCTAAAGTCTTGATTTTTGCAGGATATGTAAGTACCGTACATTACAATCTTGTAAAAAACAGAATTTCCAAAAATATTGAGGGGATCCTCAGCAAATGTTACAATATGGCTGTAAGTACTTATTTTCTTTCTCTATCTAGCCCCCTGGTACAGGTAAATCCTACTTAGCAAAAGCTGTTGCAACAGAGGCCAACAACTGGTGTTTTCTATCAATATCTGCACCTGATCCCAGATATTTTGGTGAAAGAGAAAAAATAAAGCAAGTCACAAACAATATCTTGGAAATCTGACCACCTACCTTCAAATACTTATTTTCTTTCTATCTAGCCACCTGGTACAGGCAAATCCTACTTAGCCAAAGCTGTTGCAACAGAAGCCAACAACTGGTGTTTCCTTTCAGTATCTGCAACTGACCTTGTTCCCAGATATTTTGGTGAAAGTGGCAAAATAAAGTAAGTCACAAACAATAACTTGAAAAGTTTATGAAAATTATATTTCATAAAGGTAGAAAGCAACATGGCAAATAAAATTGTATCAAATAAAACATTCTGATGCAAGCTGCTAGTTATGCGATGAGAACAACAATTGAAATTCAATGCCAATTTGTAGTAACCCTAGAACTACTGAGCCATAATTTTCAATTATAAATGTCATACCGTAAAACCCTGTCTACAAGCATATATAGTGTTTTTTTTGAAAGCTAAATTATTTCGAAGCAAGCGTAAATATACCAATACAATAGACTGGTCTTAAAATAATACTTGTTTATATATGCTTGGATCCGTAATTTATTTGCTCAAACTCCATAATGGTGCATGGATTTACGTAGCTTTCATCAGAAGCACTCTATATGCTTGTAGACGGGGTTTTACGGTATATCATTATATTTGTTGGTACCAATGTATAGCTATGGATCTTCTCTATCCAGTGATACCAAAATAAGTCCAAACATTTCCCACATAATGCCGCTATGGTGTCATAATGTGAAGTTGCCCATGCAAATTCGGGAAATTCTGGCTATGTACAAAAGTTTAGGCAAAATTGATTTTTCGGCTATATATTCTACGAACATGCAATTTTCACAGAATTTTCTCCTAAATATAAAAGGTAATGTCTATTTCAACCTAACTAACAAGAAGAAAATCAGTAGCGCTTGGAATAATTTTACAAGAGCGAAATGAAAAAATTGTGGGCCTCACCAACCCCCGGTCATTTTTGATGGTCGATCCTACCCCGGGTAAGGTGCTAAGGTGCTGGGGTAAAACTTTTATCACTAAAATGAGCGCAAAGGATGGATCTACGATAAAAAATTTTAAGGGGTTGGTACAACCCCTTTGTAGTTCTAGGATTAAATTTTGGTTTGGTAAGAAGCTGTAAGAACTGGCATGATAGTGAACCTGCATGGTGTTTAAACATTGTTGGTATGAATAGTTCCCAAATTATAGACATGGTACTAAAGTTTGTTGGGTTTACAATTTATGAAAGTTATACAATTTCAGAAAAAATTATGATATTTATTGGCAAACAAAATCTCCCCTTATTTTCCTCAAAAATAAAACAATGTCTGGATGTTAACAATAACAGGCTCTGAGTTTTAAAAAAATTGAGGTGTGTGATAAATAGCATACCTCAAACTTGTGATTAGTACTATTTTGTGAATGATGAGTGTGACTGTCACACTCATACAAGTGCGAGTGTAAGCTTTTAAGATTAAGGAGTGCGATAAATCGCACTCCTTATGATCAATTAAGGAGTGCGGAGGAGTGCACTCGCACTTCTCAAAACTCAAAGCCTGCATGATGTATTCCCTATTCCAGAAGAATACAGCACTAATTTTTTTGGATTAATTAGATAATCTTTGGAAAAAATAAGTTTTTCATATGTTGTGACAATCAAGCCCAAACACCTGCACACAGACTTCAAATTTCAAGTTTAATTCTAATGTTTGGAAATACATTTGTTCTAATCTTTTTCATATCCAATTATCCAAAATAACATTAAATATTAAAATTAGGAGCTAACTCTTAGCCTGTACTCAAGATTGTGAATGCTTCTTGTGCCGAAAAAGTCTTAGAATTTTGTGACCACAATTATAAGAAAAAATTGCATGTTTTTGGTCCATTTACCTCAAATTGCAATAATATTATAATTTGACTTACTAAACAATTAGGATTTAGCTATGTTTCATTTGGCAAAACAATAAAAAATAGTGCTTTATTTTTCTGGAATTGGGAGTAGTATCTTCGGTAACATGAATGTATTTTAATCATCCAAATAGACTTGTAAAGATTCTATTTGAGATTGCCAGAGAAAAACAACCTTCCATTATTTTCATTGACGATGTAGACTTTCTGTTTGCTTCAAGAGGCGAGGATGAGAGTGAATCAGCCCGTTGTATAAAGGCAGAATTCCTAGAGCAAATGCAAGGTATGTTAAGAGTGTGTTTTCTGATTGTTTCATGATACATACAATGGCTATGCCAATTAAAATCCATGCTATACTTGTTGATTTTGGAAGTATGGATTTCAAATGGAATAAACACATTAGGCAGCTCCATTTGAATTTCATACACCCTCTGAGAAAGATTCAACCTGAACCTTCCACAGAGGGAAGGTGAGTTTCAAATAGAGTTGATTAATTTTGTAATTCCATTTAAACTTCATACTCCCCCTGTGGAAGATATTTCTAAAATATTCCACGGTGGGAGTGTGGACTTAAAATGAATTTTCCCAATTTACTTGTGAAGTCAAGTTAGCTGAATTGCTTTACTAAAATATCACTTGCACCCAGGCCTATAGCCATGATTTATTGGGGGGTTGGGACTTCCAAAATGGGGTTTCTTTTGGGGAAAAAACACAGACTTACATCTAATATATGGACTTTGACCAGCAAAGTGGATTTCGGGGTCCTGTTTGAGCATTGTCAGTTTGTCACTCAAACAAATCATATGTGACCTTTTTTTTCCTAAAGTGAGACCTTTTGGGATACTATTTAACATATTATTCAAACAAATTCATTCAAATTCTGGTGTTCATGATGCACAGACAATATGTTGATTTTCAGTGTATTTAACTATAAATTACACTGCCAGATTCATATTGCTGCTATCTACCTTCTACATTGATACTCTACAGTACCTGTGTGGGTACTTAAGAGTACACACATCGGAATCACACATACAGTACACACGTACACTGGTATACCAGTGTACGTGTGTACTGTATGTGTGATTATATTGAAAGCAAAGAAGAAACACAACTTTATGTAATAATAATAATAAGTATTTATCAGAATTTAAAATATATTGTGAGATATATTATTTGATGATGTGTGTCTATGTCTTACGATTTGTAGGTTTAAATAGTGATAATGCCCAGTGTTTGGTACTAGCTGCAACCAGTATTCCTTGGGTTGTTGACTCTGCTATCAGTAGAAGGTAAGCTTAAACCAATTGTCCTTACAGGCAAGAAGAATACTAGTAAATAAGAATTGGAAAATCCATATGATGCAAAAATGAATGAGTTCTTCTCCTTGATCATTTCACAATTTTTCATGAGACCAATTTAAGTCAGTTTCAAAACTATGTAAATTGTATAATGATTTTATTGATCATGAAGACTTTTATTTTTCCAGCCTACTCGGAATATGTCAAAATGCTTCAATAAAATCAAGTTAAAATTCATGAGGGGGAGCCAGTGTGGGAATTCATCAAAAATCCAAATAGACCACAGAACAGGCTATAATAGATCCTATCAAATAAACCAACTGGAATGGCAGCCATATTTTAGGAACGGGCTTCAAAGTATTTCTGAATGACAATAAGGTCATCATTTCGAATGTGTATGATGCATTGTTCTCTTGAATTCATGTTGGTGGAGATACGAATGTTTCAATGACATAGTATTTGATAGGGTCTACAGCAGGCTTCCTCAAATAGATTTGTTGAAGCACCGCATTCAATGGCTGCGAAAAGCAGCCATCGCAGTGCTTTAGCACCGCGGAGGGAGTCAGAGGGCAGTGTCCCCCCTGTGAAGCTATCGATTTTGTGAAATTTGAGGTGCAAATGACGCCATTTGGTGCAACATTTTGTACTATTTTAGCCTGTCTTTAAAAAGATAACATGGGAATCGCATTGTTTAATGTTGAAATGTAGCATTACGTATTGTTACCTGGAGAGATTTGATCATGTCTCACCTCCTTTTTCAACCAAATCGACGGTAATAACTCTTGTAGTGAGGGATCAACATTTAACCACAAATTGCCTCAGGCAAAACTCACTTCCTGGGAACCAAATACCACACAAGATTATATTTATGTAACTCATTGACCCATTTGTGTTATATACTGCCTCTAGCTATAATGACATCCTTGTGATCTGGTCAACTCATTGACAGATACCAACCTCAGGAGGGAATTCAATTTTTGATCAATTCTCTCCAGGTAGTGAAATGTAATGGAATATTTGGAGATATTCCTGATGGATAAAGTTTGATCAAAGGGTTTGATTTGATTTGATTTTTTTAATTAATTTTTTTTTAAATTTAAGCGGCGCCACGCGCCACTCGTGGCTCATGGCAGTATGGCACTCACGCCGCTATTTGCGGACCCCTGGTCTACAGTTTCTGGCAGAGAAGAACAGCAGTTGTTTACATTTGAGAGCATGCACAGCTTAAACACAGAAGTGGGTTGTGATTGGCTGAATCAATTGTCTGACAATCATAACAACAGACCAAATATCTAATTGGCCGCTTAGGTGTCAACATGTTGGTCAGCGCTCTTGAAGGGAACAAATTTTTTTTTGTATTTTGTTCATTCTCTGAAGCCCAGTGTATATGGTAGTCTTGTTCAGGCTGAATATTACTTATCCCATCTTATATTTCTAAAATCTAAGTAAGAAATTGTTCATGTTTTTGAAAGAATACTTCTAATCTTCTTCTGCACCAAGTTGGACAAAACCAAATCAGTGGAGAGAACTCCCTAGATAGAATATGGTAGGTTAAAAGTCTGCAAATGAGGGAACTGAGAATTGCTCTTTAGTGGGTTTTAAAGGTGCAAACTCCCTTCAAGCAGTGGCATTTTTCATGATGACCAGGGTGCAGGTATATCAGCAAAGTAAATGCATCTAATGAGAAAACGGCCTGTTCCCTTAGAGGGGTGGGGCACTAAATGGTCTGTACGCATGTGTGAAAAAAAAAAGAAGTAAAAAGGGGTGTTTTTTCAGGCAAGGCAAGTTACGTGTGTGACACATTTAGGGTCTAAAAACACTGACTTTCAAGAATAATGGTAGTTTTCTGAAATTGAACAACTTGTTTAGGGTACTTTTTCAAATTTTTGGTAAATAATTACGAGTCCAAAAAGGGTACACATTCTTCATTTTTACTAGCCAAAAACTCATTAGGGGTAAATTCTATATTAAATTACCTTATTATGGGGCTAAATTTGCTGGTAGGGTAAAACTTGTTTAGGGGGGGTGTTTAAAAAAAATTTGGTCATGCATGGGCCTGTTTCATTTCCTAGACCAGTGAAAAGTATTGTATACATGAAGTGAGACAGCTCATTGCTGCTCAATACAGAAAAAAAAACAGTTGCATGGAACAAGGTATGGTATATGCAACAAAAATATATTGGGCTCTATCAGTTGAAATCTATGAACTTAATCCTCCACACATGGAGTGTTGTGAATTTCAAATGGGGTTACTTGAATTTGAAATCTAAGAGATTATAAGGTTATGTCAAGGGTGTATGGATTTCAACTCGAATAGCCCATTTTTCACAAAGACATGTGACAACTGGAATCATGCAAAGTCATGCATCAGGTAAAGCTGAAATAGCCCATTATTATTTTCATCCTGCATCTTATTCACAGGTTTGAGAGTCGAATATATATACCACTGCCAGATGAACAGGCTCGTGTAGAGTTGTTCAAATTAAGCATCGGCAAAACAATGACAACTCTGCTAGAAAAAGACCATAGGAAATTGGCAGAGAATAGCCCAGGCTACTCTGGAGCTGATATCAATGTCACTGTCAGAGACGCTCGCATGGTACCTGTCAGGAAAGTACAGGTAGCCACACACTTCAAAAGGGTGAGTCTAGTGTCTGTTTATCAAGCCCTGGACCAAATCAAGCACATTAGAAATGTACTTTATCTGTACTTTATGGGTACTTTAACTGTACTTTCTGTTAATTAGTACATATAAAGTGTACTTTAAATGTGCTTATTTTTCATATCCTGGAAAAACTGTGTACTTTAAAGGTACTTTAAATGTGCTTTATATGACTTTAATTATACTTCATGAATATTTTGATAAATATGGGAAATTTTTTGTGCTTTAACTATACTTTATTTGGACTTAGTTTTTCCCAGTGTCAGTGAGTATACTTTAATTGTGCTTATTTTGGACTTAACCAAATTTTGAACATCAGTGTGTACTTTAAATATACTTTATCAGTACTTTATGTATACTTTACCTGGATTGGTTTTCCCCGATATTGTTAGCAATGTAAGAGTACTTAAAATGTGCTTTTCAGTGTACTTTAAATGTATTTTAATGTGGCCATCATGGTCATGTGATGTTTACATATACAAGTCACATGACTATTCTTCTAGATTTGAAAAATACCAACGACCATCTTGTGCTAAGGTTGCATATTGCAATGGATGTATAAAACTGTTCATATTTATATAAAATGAAGGACTTAATTGACTTACAAATACAGGCTTGATTACAGGAGATGGTTACTGGTAATGTATGCTTGCATGTGAACATACTTGTGTTACCATTACTCTGATAAATGTGCTTTTTTCAGTATGCTTTAAATGTACTTTTCTGGTCATTGTGCTTTATTTGTACTTCAAAGGTACTTTATCGTCGTTCCAAATGTCGCACTTTGGAATGTTGTTAAAGCATATTTAAAGCACAGTACTTTAAATATGCTTATTTGGTATAAAGTACAATTAAAGTGCAGTACTTTAAATGTGCTTTTTTCAGTATGCTTTAAATGTACTTTTCTGGTCATTGTGCTTTATTTGTACTTTAAAGGTACTTTATGGTCGTTCCAAATGTCACACTTTGGAATGTTGTTTAGAAAGCATTTTTAAAGTACTGTGCTTTAAATATGCTTGTTTTGGTCCAGGGCTAGAGCTCCTTCACAATTTCTTGCCAATGTAGTATGTGTACTTTGTATAATTATGACAAACTGGGTCCGCCATTCAGGCCCAGGAACTAGAGCTCGAAGTTTGCTCGAAGCAAAGTAGTTCACACACCAGGCCTTGCCGTCTAGATTTTAAAGGCGAGTGGTCAGTCACTCGCTAGCATACTAGGCGAGTGGTCGAATCACTCTACATTTTAATCGAATCACTCGCTAGGTCTGAAAATCATTCATATAATATGAAACAATATTACACACTGATCACAAAGCTTCACAACCTTTCTTTCGTATCCAGGTTTAAGGCTAACTTATTACGGTAGATCGGATACAGGATACACTGAAGTGCTAAAACTTGCATGTAAATTGATATTGGATTCAATTTTGGGCGATTTGCAGCGAGTGATATTTAGTGTCTTTGGCGAGTTGAAAATCGCTCGCTAGAAATTGAGTTTGGGCGAGCGGTGGCGAGAGAGAGCGATCGCTCGCCTCAAACAGCAAGGCCTGCACACTTTAGACACTCAGGAGGAATCTACCCAAGTATTGATTGGGACCGAAGCCAGACTGAACTTTGTCAACACTGTCAGCATACATATATTCCAAAGGTGTTGCCAGTTCCTTTACTATAAAATCTCTAAACTGAAATCCCTAATGCTGTTCAAGTGAACATCATACTTGCATCTTTTATTGTTACAATATAAGCAAACATGAAAAGTTAATTAACCATAACATTTTCTTACCCCAACACAGGTATCAGGTGAGGATCCCCACAATCCAGGCATGATTGTACATGATTTATTAGAGCCCTGTTCACCAGGGGATCCTAACGCTATACCTATGACATGGATGGATGTACCAGAAGAAAAATTGAGAGCAGCACCCATCACAGTTGTAAGTAAAGTATAAAGTTTATATACTCTTGTTTGTCCTGGAGTATCAAGTAAATTTATAAGTGGAAATAATAGTGGGTGGTCCTTTTTAAGCAACATTTATTTCTTGAGTCTTCAATTGAATCCCTACTATGGGAAAAATATTGGAAAAATGTATCTATCAAAAGAGTGTATGTGTATGGCATTGATTGCTTCTTCTGCTTCTGGTGATTACTGCATAATCTCCTCAATCGTGGGATGTAAAATGCAGGCGCGACTGAGCAGACGACGCTTAGTATTTGAAATGTGCCCCCTTGATGACGTCAACAATATTTACTGCCTGAAGTTTTGACATGAAATTTCCTAAAGATGGTGCTTCCCAAACATCGGGTGATAATCTATTCCATTCAGCAAATGTTCTTGGGAATAGTGAATATTTGTAACAGTCTTTAGGCGCAGGTATTTTGACAAATGCAGTGGAAGTTTAATTGTTTTCTTGTGGTGATCCGGATTGTAGGGTCAGCATTCCAAGTTGTGATCATTTAGCAGAACTATATACTTTGGCCACTAACCATATGTGACCCATTCTTACAAAATCAGACGGAACTGCATTCATAAAAGACATACTGCTGGCTTGTACATGTGTACATCAAAAAAAGAACATCAACTCAGCAGCCAGGAGGTCTCAAAACTACCAATTTGTGACTTTACGCTTATTTCATAGAGAAGGTCACAAATAATTATGACCCAAATATGAAGACACTCATTGTTGATTTGAATTTATTACCATACAGGAAGACTTGCAGCAGGCTCTCTCCAAAACACGGCCATCAGTAGGAGAAGGCGATATAGCGCAATATGAGAAATTCTCAACCGAGTTTGGTCAAGAAGGCTAGCACCTGCCAACGATGTGATATCTAGCTTACTCTAATAGGCAAGTAATTTGGTAGATGTGGTATTTAAGACAGAAACATCACCATATGCTAATTAGGGTCAACGGTTAGGGTTTAGAGGTTAGGGTCAGAGTCAGGGTTAGGGTTATAATGAGAGACAGAGATAAAAAGACTAACTCGTGTCTGACATCAGGGCAAAGGCGCACCGTGATTGGTTGCCATCCTGCGCAGTACGGCATTTTCTGTCTAGTTGTCAGAATTTCAGATGCGAACTAGTCTTTTTATCTCTGTCTTTCATTATAGGGGTTAGATTTAGAGGTCATTTGTTTTAAATGCCACATTTACCAGTATTCTAATGTCAATGGATGTGTATGTAATGAGGGTGTGGTTGTGGTACATCTACAAGGAGTGCAATAAATAAGGTAGCAGTTCATGATTCATGACCTCACAGCCAAAGTGAGAGTCAGTTTCGAAAATCAAATGACTGCAAGTATATTTTCATTAATTTGAGCCCTCGTTCATTGAAAATGGGTCAAAATTAAGGAAACTGTGATGAAAACATCCACACTGACCCACCATTGAAAGGAAACTTGCATTTTCAAGTCTATGCCAATGGTATGCACTGTGTATTATTATTGATCTCCATATTGTTTGTGAAGTCCTGTAAATCAAAAGAACAGGTTTTTTAGAAAAACAATAACAAGACAATGTTTTGAAATGGTTGAGTGGGGTCAGGTGAACTTCATTCAGTTCATTGTTGGTTGTTGGCAAATAGAGGACTCACAAAGTACTGAATTTTATTTGACATTAAACAAATCTGTAACTAGAAATTGCTTATGAGGTCCTTGTTTCAGATGTGTTCCTTTTCTGTTATTTATGCATATTTTTTCATTTCTTTTTCTGTTACAGGGCCAGCAGACAGAATATATTGAGGAAGTGATTCCTTACCAAACACATGGAAGTGTAATACCAATGCTTGTACCATTATAATAAGTGACACTTGATGCGTTGAACAAAAAAAGATACTTACAAACTGGACACATTATGTTTAGTGCAGGGTTCATTTTCAATGGGAGCTCTAATGCACACAGACTTACATCAGGGTTAACAGTCAAGCAACTTGGTAGGTCAATTGGGAGACTTTTGGAGATTTTCACTGCAACTTCTTGAGATTCATTCAAACCTAAATTGGTCCCTGTTGTTTTTGCAGATTTATCACTTCTATTGGTCTTGGGATTGGTAAACTTTGGCTATCGAACTTGACCTACTTCTGTGCCTACATTTTGTTTTGTTTTTTAATGTTGGTATATGACAGTGTTCTATGGAAGGCAAGTGAGCATACTCATGCTGCTGAATTTTGAAGCCTTGCATGCATGGTATTAGTGCCGCATACACAAAACGAGTCAATTACCAAATGATCCAAGCAGGCTGGTCAATTACCAAATGATCCAAGCAGGCTGTACACTGGAACTCTTTCGGACTTTAGTGACACTGTTTGTGGAATGCCACAATTCAAAAATTGTTTTCACCTATTGCTATGGTAGTTAATCCGATTATTACGTAACTTCGCCAGCGTATTCTAATGATATCAGGGAATATATTAATGATGATTTAACAATTATAAAATAATCGGTTGCAAAGTAATAAACTTAGTTTTTTATATCTAAGATAGTAGTGATAATTGTTAGGATTTTAAGATGTTAAAAAATAAATTAATGTCATTTTTCTTGACAGTTGCTACCTGAATGCTTAGGCCCCATTAATTTAAAAGTTTGTAGCAAATTTCTGCATGCTTTAGAAAGTCTTTTATTTCAAAGAAATGGATTATGAATGTTGAAGAATGGATTATGAATGGGGGGCAAGCAATGTTTGGCACACATTCATGGGCCACCTTTCAAATTATTGATATTTGGTTGTTTTGTCCATTTAAAAAAATAGCGTAGACCGATAGACCCTATATAGGGTCTATGGTAGAGCTATGAGGCCAATCCAATCCTATGCGCGCAGGTCTCAGAGACAAAATTTTTTATTTTTGGCCTTATTATTCCTCCCAATTCTCTCAATTCTCAAACATGATGTAGGAATAATGATTAATTCTATTAAAACATGACAAAGAAGCTACTTAGTACTCAAGGTAAAAGGATGCTTATCAATCTTTCCCAGGTAATATTGGTTTTAAATGTATACATGCTTCATTTATTTTGAGCATCATGGTACAAATGAAATACAATTTAATGCTGAAAGCAAAGACCTTTTAGCCGTTAATGACATTTAATATGAATCGATCATAAACCTTACTTAAGCAAATCCATGTAAATTGAGTCCATATATTTCAAATTTTTCTACTAATTGACAGATAACATGCAAAGTTTCAATTTTGAATTGTAATAATACTTAATTGATTAATATATTCAGTTAGTTACAGTAAGTTAGTATTTGTAAGTAAATATAGTAAACTTCAAAAATCTGGACAAGTGAGTTAATGCTATAATCGGGACAACAAAGCGTTCTCAAGAGAGGTAATATCAACACTGAAAGTTAGTATTTGAATGTTGAATGCAACATGTCCTGAATGTTTCAGAGAATGAAATTATGTTCTGCGTGCTAGCCATATCAAGAGCTATCTCAAGAACCACTGAACCAATACTAGACTTGTTTGTACTCGTTTTAATACATTTTTTCATGCTGATTCCAAATATGGTCATGAAAATGTACAATTCTGAAATTTTTGAATTTTTAAAGAAACTCTGAAGCTATCCAAGTGAAGGTTTAAAGTAATGTTTGTACTTTCAATCGATATCTTATGTTTATTGGACCATGTTTCTCTAAGTGCCTTGACTTCTTATTATAAGATGGTATATTTATTTTTTAATGTATTGAATCCAAAGTCAATTAATGATCCAAATTTAATTGACATGAAGTATATGGAGTACTCAATCAGTGATCTAAAACCACTTATCATAATTCATGTCTCTTTGGTTTGTATATTAGCTGATGTTTGATTATTAATCATGTTAATGGTTGAATATGGTGCAGGTTGTAAGTACTATTTTTATTAATCAAAAGTTAGTACATTGCACTTCTGCGGAAATATGTGATAATGACAATAAAATCCAGGAATAAAACAAATTGTAGATACTGTTTCAATTGTGTGTGTGGGGGTGGTTGTGTTCTTACCTAAAGTACATTATGGGGTGATTGTCCCGGGGTGGGGGGGTCACTCCCATTGTGACCTTTACACCATCCGCGATAATCAACTTTTGAAAAGCACCCTAAACAAGGATTTAACCTTTGGCTAAAACGACACCCTAAACAGGGATTTCATTCTTAACATCAAATTTCATACCCTAAATTTTATTTCCGCGTATTTAGAAATTGCAATTTTGCTACCCTTTTTTTTTTTTTTTTCATGTTTTTGACACCCTAAACGCGATACGCGCGTTTCTTGCCTACCCACGAGAAACGACCCTTTTTACGCGTTTTCATTATCGCGGATGGTGTACAGGCCACAATGGGGTGACCCCCGGGGTGATTGTGTACACATTATAACGATGATAGAAATGACTGCAAAAATATGCAAATGATCCAAGTGCTTTTCCATTACATTGTCAAAACTGGACATATTTTGTTCTCATCATCCTAATCCCCCTACTCCCATGATGGTATGGGGGTCACTTTGATGATGGAATACTACAGCCTACAGGGCTTGGGATGTATCACAACTATTGATAGTCCCCTTGTAGCAGAAACTGACACCCATTTTTCATTATTGATTTTATGACTTAACCCCCTTTTAGTTCTGGGGATTTCGAGTTCTTCAAGTACTAAATACACTACAGTGTATGAACTATTATGCATTATCGCGCAATATGATCAATTTATCAGGTGGTTTTTTTTGGGGTAAATTTTGTATATTTTCAAGGCCAGTTTTCAGAAACTCGGCTACACTTCCCTGTCCTAATAAAAAATCAGCAAACAACCAGTAATTGCATCTTATTAAATCAAGGCTGATGTTAATAACTATAATATGTACCGCTAATGCACCATTAATCTAGAAATGAATATTTAACAAACCAATTCCCATCCATAATAAAGCAGCTTCAATATTAGAAATGAGCATATAAGATAGAACATTTCTGTAAAAAAAAGAGATTTCATTATTTCAATGATTTATTCATGTTTTACTGATGGTGGTATTAATGAAAACACGCAAGCCAAAGCTGAGAGCAAAAGTACGTTTTACGGGCATTTGTGGTAGATTTGGATTGGAGCATGTAGCAGGAGAATGGTGTATAGAAACTTGGTAGTTTAACAAAGTGACTAGAGGTTGTGTGTATTTGCTGACCTGCATCAACGTGCTTAATGCTGTGACTATTTTGTCTCTAGGAAAACATTCTTGCTTTCTGGATTGTAGTTAATAACGAAACATGAAGTTGCTTGAGTTTATAAATGGAGTTCTATCGATGATGCACTAAATTGCCTCGACTAACTGTGAGTTACAATGTATGCTCTCCAACTGCTCTCCAATATGTGGGAATCGTTGAAACCCAGGCACTGAATTAAGCATTCTACATTACTCTTGTACCAGTAAAACTTCCAGTGGAACTGAAGTTAATTAATACATTTGGTGTTTCTTTACATTTACCTCTATCGCGAACACTCCAGCAGCAATTGTTGAGTAAGAAAATGGTTTTGTATGGACACGGTCAATGTGACTTCATTTGTAGATTAGGCTAGGAGAGCCTGTCTAACTTTTATACCAGACATACATATGACATATTGGATACATTTACCTCTATCGCGAACACTCCAGCAGCAATTGTTGAGTAAGAAAATGGTTTTGTATGGACACGGTCAATGTGACTTCATTTGTAGATTAGGCTAGGAGAGCCTGTCTAACTTTTATACCAGACATACATATGACATATTGGATAAAATACTATTAACAGCTGTAGCTGAGCCAGCTTGGTATAAAATTGTGTCAATCTACTCAATCAAATGCTCCTATTTTGGCACCTTAAATCTCTATTTTAAAAGTACTAGAGAGTGTCTTGAGAGCTACTTGATGAGCTAGTAAAATCCGTCACTTTTGTAGACCAGATCCTAAAGCAAGGCAATACGACGTAGATACGCGGTGGAAAATATTTGTACCGGCAACTGTGACGATGGCCATTTCAAACATTTTACACCAGTTCTCAAAGTTCCTTATTTTTATCACAGTCATATCATTGAACAACAATGAAATACCGAAAGTATCAGCCCAGTTATTGCTGAAGCCTCTGTGGGAAGTTTCTACTAATGAAACCAGTGCATGCTTTGTGAATACCGATGGAAATGTGACACACTTCAAAGGAAGTCCTGATCAATTGTGCAGCCTGCAAGTAGCAGTATCTCAAGGAACTCACATTCAACTGCAGATAAATCGACCAATGAATGTCTCTCTTGACCAGTCATTTCTGTACATTGAACTCATCGGGGACATTGTTGAATGTCCATATAGGTATGCAGCTTTTCATGATCTATCTGAACAGTGTAATTTGATTATATCTGAACAAAATGTTACAATAACACTGCAAGGCTTTGTCAGCTTGTCCGTCAATGAAAGACCAGCAGCAAGTACATGGCAACGATGCACAGAATTTGATCAAGAAATCACTGAAGTTGAATTAAGACAAGGTTCGATATGTAAGAATGTACAAATGTATAATAGCAAACTTATGTGTGAATCGTATGATGATGGTAATAAGTGTAGAATTAAGTTTGAAACTAATTGTGATACAATACTTGGTTCTAGAGAAGTAGTTTATAAATGTAATGACCACGATATGTCCATGAACCACAGCGTTTTGCTTGTTTATCCAACTGATGTGATCTATTTAGATCTATCATACAACAATTTAATTGAAATACATGACAATTTGATGAGTGCATTAACAATGGGGATATTTCAGAACTTGAACAGATTGGAATATTTGTCCCTCCGTGGCAATCAATTAACCCAATTGAGTGTAGGTGTGTTTCATGGTTTAAGTAAATTAAGAAGTCTGTATCTTGATTACAATATGCTGGGGTCTTTACCAAACGGTTTATTTCGGGATTTGGCCAATTTAGAAGAAATGCATCTCTGGTGGAATCAGATAACCCAATTGAATAAAGGGGTGTTTCAAGGTTTGAGTGAACTGAGATATCTGGATCTTGATAACAATATTCTGGGTTCTTTACCAAAGGGGATATTTCAGGAGTTGATCAATTTAAAAGATTTGCGCCTCTTGGGGAATCAGATAACCCATTTGCATGAAGGGGTGTTTCAAGGTTTAAGTGAACTGCAATATCTGGATCTTGATAACAATATGCTAGGTACTCTACCAAAGCGGATATTTCAGGATATGACCAATTTGACAGATTTGTACTTCCAAGAGAATCAAATAGTCAATTTGAATAAAGGGGTGTTTAAAGGTTTGAGTGAACTGAGACGTCTGTATCTTAATAGCAATTTACTTAATACTTTACCAGAGGGAATATTTCAGGATTTGACCAATTTGGAAGATTTGTACCTCAATTTGAACCAAATAGCTCAAATGAACGAAAATGTGTTTCAAGGTTTGATTTTCAAACTCAGACGTTTGTATCTTGATGACAATATGCTTAGAACTTTACCAGTGGGGATATTTCAGGATTTGGCTGATTTGGAAAATTTGTACCTCCAAAAGAATCAAATAGCTCAATTGAATGTAGGGGTGTTTCAAGGTTTGAGTGAACTGAGATATCTGGATCTTGATAGAAATATTCTGGGAACTTTACCAAAGGGGATATTTCAAGATTTGACCAATTTGGAAGATTTGTACCTTAAACGTAATCAAATAGTCCAATTGACTGAAGGAGTGTTTCAAGGTTTGAGAAAACTGAAAAATCTGTATCTCTATGGCAATATGCTGGGTACTTTCCCAGAGGGGATATTTAAAGGTTTGACTGATTTGGAATATTTGGACCTCAGATTGAATCAGATAGTCCAATTAAATGAAGGGGTGTTTAAAGGTTTGAGTGAACTGAAACGTCTGTATCTTGCTAGCAATATGATGGGTTCTTTACCAGAGGGGATATTTCTGGGTTTGACCAATTTGGAAGTTTTGTACCTTGGATGGAATCAGATAGCCCAATTGAATGAAGGGGTGTTTCTAGGTTTGAGTGAACTGAGATGTCTGTATCTTTATTACAATATGCTGGGAACTTTACCAGATGGGATATTTCAGAGTTTGACTAATTTGGAAGACTTGTACCTCCAAGAGAATCAAATAATCCAATTGAATAAAGGGGTGTTCCAAGGTTTGAGTGAACTGAAAATTCTGTATCTTGATAGCAATATGCTGGGTTCTTTACCAGAAGGAATATTTCAGGATTTGGCAAATTTGGAAGTTTTGTACCTCACACAGAATCAAATAATCCAATTGAATAAATGGGTGTTTAAAGGTTTGAGTGAACTGAGACGTCTGTATCTTAATAGAAATATGCTGGGTACTTTACCAGGGGGGATGTTTCAGGATTTGACCAATTTGGAAGATTTGTATCTCAAACAGAATCATATAGTCCTATTGAATAAAGGGGTGTTTAAAGGTTTGAGTGAACTGGGACGTCTGTATCTTGATAGCAATATGTTGGGCACATTATCAGTGGGATTATTTCAAGGTTTGACCAATTTGAGAGGTTTGTCCCTCACTCTGAATCAGATAACCCAATTGAATGCAGGGGTGTTTCAAGGTTTGAGTGAACTGAGACATCTGTATCTTCATAACAATATGCTGGGCAGTTTACCAGATGATATATTTAAGAATTTGACAAATTTGGAATATTTAGATATCAGTCACAATCATATAGTGCAATTGGACCTGGTATTATTGGTAGGATTAGAGAAACTCAGATCGCTCTATTTATTCAATACTAGGCTGAACGATATTTATTTACGAGAAGAAGTGTATCAGATCTTGAACAATTTGAGAAAATTTTCTTTGTTTTTAAATTTGTCATCTGGTGATAATGAGACACTGGTTCTATACATGATAAATAATTTAAACGGACTAACTCACTTTGAAATTGGAACTAATAATGTAACATTGTTGCCAAAAGTATTAAATAACAAGCCAGAGCTGGAACACCTTAGACTTAGCCATATGAATATAGGCAGGTTAGTGTCGGGAACATTTGTGAATTTAGGCAACTTGGAATTCCTTGATATTTCAATGAATGGTTTGGTGGAATTGGCTTATGGTGTATTTGATGATTTGATTAAGTTACATACCCTAGATGCAAGGCAAAACCAATTGAAAAGCTTGTATAAGGGCGTGTTTCAAGATTTAGTGGAACTACGATTTGTATACCTCCAAAATAATAATTTAACACAATTAGACTTTAACATATTCAGGGGTTCAAATGATCTCTATGCTGATTTGTCATATAATAGAATAAAAGAAATATTAAGTAATATGATTCAAAATAGAACAGTTGAATTACACCTCCTCAATAATCCATTGACATTGATAACTCATGATAGTTTTTCTTCCCTTGAAAGACGTTCACTAGTGTTTGTTAGCCAACATGAGGTTTGTGAGTGTTATGTTCCCAGTAATGTATCTTGTTCAGCAACTGATATGAGATCCCCATATCTTACATGTGATCAGTTGCTTTCTGAGAAGGCATTGGTAGTTGTTATGTGGCTTATTGGTTTGAATGCGCTTTGTGGAAATATCTTTGTTCTAGTCTGGCGAAACAAAGGGACCACAACAAATAAAGTCAACTCAGTTCTGCTGAGTAATCTTGCCATATCTGATTTTCTTATGGGTATCTACATGTTAATTATTGCATCAGCCGATTTGTACTTTGGAGAGCATTTTCCAATGATTGCTGAACACTGGAGATCTAGCATAACTTGCAGAATTGCAGGGGCACTGTCAATAATCTCCAGTGAAGCCTCTGTGTTCTTGATAACACTTATCAGTATTGATAGATATATATGCATTAGATTCCCATTTTCAACCACAAAAATCACACAAAAATCAGTAACAACATTGACAATACTGATTTGGATTTTTTCATTCTTATTAGGCATTGTCCCATCTGTCTTAGCTGGAAGGAATTTTAAATTTTATGATAACTCACATGTGTGTATTGGCCTTCCACTTGCCTTGACGAAAACATATACCGCTGAAACTTCATATAATTGGGATTTTAGGATTGAAAGTACCATAAATGAACTTGATACTGTGATTGATGGGCTTTACTTTTCAAGTGCAGTGTTCTTGGGTTTGAACTGTGTATGTTACCTTGTTATACTTGGTTGTTATATTGAGATAGTGAGAGCTGTCAGAAAGTCTTCAAAACGTGCAGGACGTTCTAGTGATATGAAGGAACAGATTCGACTTACCACGAAGGTTTCTGCCATTGTTGCCACAGATTTCTGCTGTTGGTTTCCAATAATCATTCTCGGGATCCTGGTACAAACGAGGGTGATTACAATGCCCCCTTCTGTATATGCCTGGTGTGTCACCTTTGTGTTGCCTATCAATTCTGCTATTAACCCGTATCTGTACACTATAGCTGAGGTGATATCTAACTGCAGAGAGAAACAAGCTGGAAACAATATTCCTGTTCAAATACCACTCAACCAAAATCCAGCTCCTCAAAATGCACCAAATGTAACAAGTCAGTCAAAAGTTGCTACCAAAACTGTCAGTCGTTCTGTCGCATTAGGTAACCAAGAAGTCGCTACTTCACCAGTGTGAAAAAGGAATAAAGGAAGGGTAGAGAGAAAGAAAGAAAGAAAGAAAGAAAGAAAGAAAGAAAGAAAGAAAGAAAGAAAGAAAGAAAGAAAGAAAGAAAGAAAGAAAGAAAGAAAGAAAGAAAGAAAGAAAGAAAGAAAGAAAGAAAGAAAGAAAGAAAGAAAAGAAAGAAAGAAAGAAAGAAAGAAAGAAAGGGGAAGAATTAGCAATATTTTAAGAAATAAATAAACAGAAAAGTAAGAGATCAAATAAAGAAACGGAATACTTTATGAAGTATGGAACTTGAGATTCATTGAGTAATTAAGTTTTTCAATTTCAAGGCTGTCAATGGACAGATGAAATACCATAGTTGGATAACTTTTCTTGTTTCAATATATATCTTGTTAATATATGGTAGTAATATTGTGATTGAAATTAGTTAAAACTGTATAGCTGCTTACCCAAAATGTATATTAATTGTTGGTGCTGTTCAATACTTGTATTTTGGGGGGAAATAGACCAATTAGGCTATAATAATGTTGCATTGATGGTGACCTCGTTTGAAAAATAGAGCTGATGTAAATATGTTAATGGTATCTGTCAAATATTAAAATTTGTTGTATAAAGGTAAATGTTAGATCATAGACTCCTGTTAGATACTCTTCTCACCTGTATGTATTAATATGTGTGTTATTGTACATATAATTTAGGAAACAAATAGTAGTCTATAATAATACAGATAATAAGATAAGTTGCATGGAAGTTAACTCCGAAGAAAAATAGAGCTGATGTAATGTAAATGTGTAAATGTTATCTGTCAAATAATATCTATTGAAATATATTGTAAATAGGTAAAATGTTATGTATTTTCGTCACCTGTATAATATATATTATGCGTAAAAATATGACATTTATGTAAAGAAATTATTGTAGGCTATAATAACATAGATCAATTGCATGGGTGTCTAATCCTTTGAAATGCAGAGTTGTTGTAAAAAAATATGTAAAGGGTATCTTTCAAATAGTAGTAGACCATTTTCCGAATTGACTGATGTCAACAATTTGCTTTTAAGAAAATTGTGAAATAGTTATATCCTTTAGTATATCATTGTACTTAAACACACATACATATTGTTATACAGTATTTGTTTGCTATTGCAACTGAAAGGAAAAATATTAAGCATAGAAATGGTATGATCGTTGAGCGGCTCCAGAAGTTTCAGTCACTTGGTGAATTGTTGACAAAGGAAACACCATAGTTGGATAACTTTTCTAGTTTTCTTGTGTCAATGTTGAATTGAAAATGTTGTATCTTGCTAATGTATGGTGGAACTCAGTTGCAGTATTGTGATTGAAATTAGTTATAAGGGACTGTTCACAAACACTTGTTAGGGCGGCCTGATGCAAAAAAAATCATCGCGAAAGCATATAAACTAAATTTTCCCAGGAAAAGTTTGGTCATTTTTTTCAGGCCCCCTCCCCCCTTGAGGAGGGTCAAAATTAAAGCCCCCCCCCCTTTTTGGACCCGCCCCCCACAAATGTTTGTGAATGGTCCCTAATTGTTGGTGCTGTTCAAGACCTGTATTTTGCGGGAAATAAACCATTTATAGTAGGCTATAATGTTGCACAGGTGGTGACCTCCTTTGAAAGACAGAACTGATGTAAATGATATCTGTCAAATATTAAAATATGTTGTCTATTGGTGAAACGTTACATATTTTCTCACCTGTTGTGTGACAATATGACATTCGTTAGTGTACATATCATTTAAGAAACAGAAGATAGAAGGCTATAATAAAACAGATAAGTTGCACATCATGCAGTTATTGTTATAAATTACATGTATGCACACAACACAGGGGCACTCACAATAGGCAATTGAACCCTACTGGTAGCGCTGTGTTGTAGCTATTGGGGACGAAGTAGTTAGTATCATATATCAAAAAGTATAAAAGCTATGATTTAAGTACTTTCTCTATGTTTCAATTACTTATTCTTTTGCAAATATCTGAATCTTCAACCCGGTATAAGCTTTAATAACGGGGGAACATACATTTTTATTAAAAAGAAATCCTACCATCTATCCAAACTCGCCGTGTTATTCCAATGCACATTTTACTTCACCGGGCAGCCATTTTTTGATCATATTTTGAAGATTGGTGTCATAAAACCGTCCTAGGTACAAATTTAGTACTTTCTGTCAATCAATTATGGCTTATTCTCTACATGTCAATCTTTAAATAATTGGCATAGTCCTTATAATAACGGTCGTCTGCTTTGATGAGTAAATGACAGCAAACAGCTGAAAACCAGTGAAAAATATCCCAAAACTTGGTCAGTGGAGCTCCGCTAGTACAAGTCAATAGAGTCATTATCGATTGGATTAGTCGTCCGTAGCGGACAATTCGGTCGCTCATTGGATCAATATTATCAGGTGGTAATAAATTTGCATTGGACAATAGATTACTATAATTATAATGGTTTAGTACTGCATATATCGGTTTAATCTTCAATAAGCGGGTTTATGGCTGGAAAGGTCACGGTGAATTCGCCGTGGACGTAAGTGCACTATGATGGATGTTGACCCCAAAACAAAGCTGATGTATTATGTTAATTGTATTTGTCAAATGATATGTATTAAAATATATTGTATAACGGTGAAATGGTCTAAATTATTCCTCTAATTGAAAAATGTAAACAATTTACTTAACTGGTTCCCGCGGATGTTTTAAGAAAATTGTATCAAATAACATTAATTTAGCCCCGATAAATAACCTTTCAATACGTATTACATCGTAGTTAAACACACAATCATGTTTTTGTTTGCTACTACAACTGCAAGAGGAAATACTAAACGCAAAAATGGTATATTCTTTTCTATACGTCAAGACGGACAGCGCTTACAATGTGTGCATAATCTCGCCAATCGTATTATTATGATTATACGCTGGCGAAGTTACGTAATAATCGGATTAACTACCATAGCAATAGGTAAAACAATTTTTGAATATACCGCGCTGCACGGATACGTTCACACGGTACCTCTGCATTGAACCATATCATGCTGATCACTTGCACCTGTAAGATTAGTACCTTTGAAAAGACCAGTATTGTATTCAATCTATGATTGCAGACATACGCTGGCGAAGTTACGTAATTAATCGGATTAATTACCATAGCAATATGTGAAAACAATTTTGAACATATCGCGCTGCTCTACAAGCAGGTTACACTCATCACCTGTGTATGTCTGCAATCATAGATTGAATACAATACTGGTCTTTTCAATTATACTAATCTTACATGTGCAAGTAATCAGCATGATATGGTTCAATGAAGAGGTACCGCGTGAACGTATCAGTGCAGCGCGGTATATTCAAAAATTGTTTTCACCTATTGCTATGGTAGTTAATCCGATTATTACGTAACTTCGCCAGCGTACACACAGGTGATGATTGTAACCTGCTTGTAGTGCCGCGCGATATGTTCAAAATTGTTTTCACCTATTGCTATGGTAGTTAATCCGATTTATTACGTAACTTCGCCAGCGTATTGGCAGAGCTACACGTAGTCTCGGTACCAGCCGGTTTGTGCTCCTCCGTCACTAAACAAATAGTGACGGAGGAGCACAAACTCAACTGGTACTGAGACTAAGCTTCACGCAGCTGGTGTGATGTACGAACAAGACGTAAATTTTACTGTAATTAAAGCACTTTAGGCTTAGTCTTTCACCCGGTCTTTCACATGGCATTTATGTACACCAACGGCCATTACAATGGTGCAAAAAGTAGGAATTCGAAAAATATTGAGAGCGTTGCTGTGGAGCAAATCACACATAATGGCTTTAAATATGTTATACTTAAAAGAGTAGCTATTGATTGAAAAGAAAAATGATTGGGTTATGTCCTCGCTTTGCGCCACTGTGGTCCCGGTTACAGCACCGGTGGTTCCGAGACGACTTTTTTTTTAATTGCTTCAAAATATCCTGACAAATAATGTTATTAAATTGTTCACAAAATATTTTGCAAAAATGTTTGCCAAAAAATATTTTACGATAACATTTTGACAACATTTTTAAAATGTAGTGTTTTTCATATAAAACTTCTTAAAACGTGTTCATGGCCTTTAGATAACTAGATATTTATGTTATTAAAATGTTTTATCCAAAACCAAAACATACATGTAGGCCTATTTATAACTTGTTTACAACGTTTCAATGGCATTTTTGTGTTTGCTGGGTAGACAGCTCGTAAATTTATTTATTCCCCAAATCGTACTTTCGTAGTCATTCAAATGCCTGCATGTATTTTACGCAAGTTAACAATATATTTGCCATTTTCTTAAACTCTGTTTTTCCTTGTTATTCACCTCTGCAGTGAGGATTGCCATATATATTTATTGATTATTTAGACCTTGGGTCCAATGGGAAGTTTGCTGATTGCAGCCTCAGGGCCAAGGCACCATAGACATAATATAAATACTAGAATAATCACGGCTGTTGTTTTTTGACGAGCTGGCTGGAGGAATACTAAGTATGCATATTGAGCTGAGATTATTTGTACCGAAAAATGACGAACATGTTTCTTGCATTTTTTCCATTACTCTTACCACTCGTTTTTGTTATCCTAACTACAGTCAGCCCATTGAAAATTGAAAAATATTTCTGGCGTATTGACATACATGGGGCTTAAAATACCTAGTAGGGCACCTATTCGCAAACCGGAGGGTCTGGGTTCGATTCCAACACGATGACACTTTTCACAACCTTTTAAAAATGTTACGACAGCGAAACCTTTCAAACCGTATGAAAAGTGTACAAATAGCAATATAAAGTAGTAAGCAATCAAGGCAATGAATAAGTTTGGGATTAATTATTAGAATCACTATCTTAATGACAAAATTAATGATTCTGTGCCATTAAATGATTCCTCCATTAAAAAATGACATGGTTCTTTGGCTTTTATCTTAGCTTAAATATTTTATTATAATGGAAGTTGTCTATATACAGGTAGTATTCTACTCAATTATTTATGTCAAAAGTAAATTGTATCTCTGTGAAATGTATATTTGTGACAATAAAATCCGGGAATAAAGCAAAGCGTTGGTAATGTTTTATTTGTATATGTATACCAATTTCGAGATGGTGATAGGTTAGGGTTTTTAATCAAATAAATGAGGATATCATTTTCTTTGATTGTTATAATTGTCCCATTAACTTTTCCCACTTCGCAGCGTTGATTAGGGTTTCAACGATTAATTTAGCTCTATTGGCATGATTGAATACCGGATAAGTATCAAGAAATCAAATTCCTTGGCTTTTAAATACAATTCCTGCACCATAGAATGAAGTACCCTGGGTACTTTATGTCGGTGTGGGTATGGAATGGAGAGTTTCGAAGGTACGGTCGGCATAATAATCGGCATCTATTTTGATTGGTTACAAAGAGTGCTGTATATTAATGTATTGAGCCAATCAGAGATATGAACAGGGGCGTAGCAATCGGGTGGGCGAAGTCCAAGGGCCCCTGAGCAAAAGCAAAAATGAAAAGGTGGAAAAGGCTGATAAAGGAGATTTTAAAATAAATGGCCCCGCACTGCTCCTTATCCATGGGCCCCCGATCGAAGCTCTTGCTACGCGCCTAGATATGAGAAGAATTATAGTCAGTAGGGCTGAAGAGGATTAAGCTTTAAAAAATATAGCTGAGAAATCTATTTTGATTGGTAACTAAGACGGTTATATTATATTAACCAATTAGGGCTCTGTGTAATGGCATAAAAATAGCAGAAACATAACTGGCCATAATAATAATATTCTAAAAAGAGCTGATGACTTTAATTTACCTGATTTAGGCAACTCTCTCAGTGAACAAGCTGATAAGCTTAATGAACATTTTTCTAGTTCTTGTTTTCAATTGTCAACACTCAGATTGGAATCACTACCACATACTTAATACCAGCAGTTCCTCCTCCAAATATACATGTTTGGGAGATGCAAAACCGCTTTAATAAACTTAATGCAACACACGCTTATTCCAAAAGAATATTCCAATTCTTTCATGAGCTAGTCAAGTCAAAGTGTTTAGTCCTTTTATAATTATGCTCTCCGTACATATGCAGCTCCAGTTGCGGACATGCTGCCCGTCTTTCAGACATTCATCTGACCTATTTTGGGAGACTGTAAGGCCTGCAGCTGCTTGGCATCCACAAAACATCAAAGCTGCCAGATTGAGAAGAAGGAGACGACTGCATAAGGATCACCAAATGTGTACGCTCAGGAATCAGCTTTTTTTTTAATTTGCGCTGCGTACTAACATAGGGGCACATCGACTACACCAGGTAAATCATTCTTTTAGTGCGGTCGAGAAAATAACCAATAGAAATACGCCTAGATAATCACGTGGTAGCCAGTGATGTCATCGAAAATGTTGATATTGATGGTCCAATTAAAGCCATTTGGTGCACAATGTACACTATTTCTTTCAACAAAAAAGTGTACGGGTGTCAATTCCAGTAACCAAAACGGCCACTTTTTATACCCTGAACACAAAAAAGGCAATGTAGCCGACTTGGCCCCAGAATAATGCTAGACCTACCACGATCAAGCCGCCCACTCCTGTAAAATGAGGAATTTATTGGCGATGTTGACCGAATGTGTGCAAAATGTCTCGGCGCCGGAGTGGCTCGGATCCCCCTCGAACCTCTTCCCCTAGAATGGCCAATAGAGTCGCCTTTGCCATAAACTTGGGGCTCTCGACCCCTCTCCCTTTCAAAACCTGGATCCGTCTCTGATTTTAACCGTGGGTCTTGTCTACTTTATGGAAAGCGGAAAATAGGAGAGAAAAGGGACTAAAGAGTGGAGTAGGAATCTACTTGGAGAAAATATGCATAATTTCGCCCACCGGGAGCAACGCCTCTCTTTGGTAATTACAGGCTGATTAAAAAAGAGGTAAACTCTTGTTTACTAAATTAAAGAAAGAACGGTTGTATTTTGCTTATACCAAACTCAAGTTATACTCATTTGAATGAAACACCCATTTATTGTTGTTGACGTTTTATTTAAACGTTCAGACTCTACTCTTTCCAATGATATTTTCATTTACAGCGGATTCTTCATAGATTTTGTACAAAAGCACCACAAACAAGAATTTGCTTCATTTGTATTCAGCCTGTATAAAAAACGACGATTTCAAAACTTCTATGTAGCATAGTTAGCAGGGGCGTAGCAAGAGCACCAGGGGCCCATGGACAAGGAGCAGTACGGGCCCTTTTAACCAGTGCGGGATTTAGCCATACCTTATGGGGCCCTGGGCCAGGCCAAAATTTGGAGGCCCCAAACTCACGTGCCGAGGAAGGCATGTGCACTCAAGTCAGTGGCCAAGTTTTGGTTTAACTATAGGGGTACTAACATATTTTGTTCAATTCAATTTCAAACTATTTTGGCCCAGATCAACATAAATTTTGCTATTTTTGAAAATTTTACAATTTTGCCCTATTTTGACCAAAAACATGCTGTTATTGGAGTGAAAAGAAAGATGCATATGGCAATTTTGGGGCCCCAAAAATCTGGGGGCCCAAAATTGCCCTGGACCCGGGCACATCTGGCCCAATGCTACGGTATAAAAATACGGCCCTGCTCTCCATTATCAGCCCTTATTTAATTTCCGCTTTTGTGCTCGGGGCCCTTAAACCCTCGGGGCCCATGGACTTCGTCCACCCTGTCCCCCCGCTTGCTACGCGCCTGATAGTTAGGCACTTTATACAAAGTGCATGTATTCACAAATATAAACATTTCATGGACAAAATACATCAATCAATTTGATTGACATTTGTGTACAATACATGCAGTTTGAGAGATAATCTAATCAAGTACCGGTAAAGTAGATCATGAAAATATGATAAAATATTGTAATGTTGTGTTGTATTAAAATGACAACAATCATATTGAGCTGAGCTTCCATTTTATGCATATTAGTTTTGATCAAGGTTCTTCATTTAAGGGTATACGAGGTATTGTTGATCGAAGCAGCCAAAAAAAAAATCGATTTTCATTATCTGAATCAATATATTATTGAAAAATAACACTTTGGTGTTTTGCAAAAGTTCATTCTACAAATCATATACTTTGAAAACTTGCTTAATTTATTGTTGTAAATTAGTTATGTACGTTTTACAAAAGTGTTGTTGTTTCAGCCCTCTTTACAACATAACTCAAGAACCACAGGACCTACAAAAGTATATCTGTGATATTTGAATTCTTGTATACGCTCGCTATGAATTGAGCACTGCAATTTTTGCTCATGCTAATCTCACTACCATTCGCAAGATGCTGTGAACTACTTTTTTTTCTGCTGCCAACAATACATTACGACGTAATGTTTATATCTATAGGAGTGTCGTATTTTCATTATGGAGAATAGAAGAGATCCATTTTCTCTCTTGACACAGCATTTCAAAATCATGATTATATGCACTTTCATTCATTTATTATTCAATATATTGAGGAAAATATAGTAGTCTATTAAATTAGGCTTGTACTTTATGGTTCATGATACTCATTCAAAATAAGAGTTAATGTGACATTTTTGTCAAGCGAATGATGTAGCCAGAGATTTCCTGTGGCATAAAAATCTCTACTTGTTTTTAGAAAACTTGGGGGATGAGGCTATGGATCACGAAATGGCCCTTTAATCTAGAAATTAATATTTAACAAACAATCCCCACGCATGATAAAACAGCTCCAATATACGAGCATGAGACCATGATATGTTTTACTGATGATGGTATTCTTAAATTAAATAAATAAGCCAAAGTACTTTTAGGTTCAGAATATGGCTAGAGCTTGAAGCACGAAGTTGGCATGTGTTGAAATTGAGTAAACTAGTTATTAAGTTATTATATGTGTATTTCATAACCCGTATAGTTACTTGGAGTATAGCCTATACAACCAAACATGATTTGTTTGCTTCAATGGATACAAACGGTGTTCTGTTAAACAAAACTTGCCTGTTAACTTTTTGGAGTTTATACAACTGTTTATGAAAAACAATTAAACCTGTTCGGTGTAGTCCTTCCAGAAGGACCACGCAACCGTTAGTACAACAAATCACGCCGCACAGTGTCATCGCCCCGATATCTTCATGGCAGAAATCGCCATGGTAGGTTGAATCCACCTCCACGCATGGCAATTTTGTTCCGACCTGTTTAATAGTTTTGAGATGCATAATGGGCCGAAGGACATCTGACTAAGGCTACTGACAATTGCCCGGTGACTGACCTCGCTAGCTTACTGTGTGTGAGTCGAGCATGGTTAGTCCATACAGGACCAACGCAATATGTAGCACTATTATCAACGCCGTCAGGCGTTGGTCCTTATAGATTGGTGCTCTACCCCCAGCAGCGCAATCGAATTACCTTAAGCAGTGACCAGAACCAACCCAGTTAATGACAACGTAATAACTCCAAATATGGTTGGTAACCCCGCCCATTATTTAACCGCATCTGTTATGTAACTGGGACGAGTACGCTAGTCATCTCAATCGATTGATTATGAGATTGCATGGATCAAAACACTTCACACTTTTGAAGTAGCTGGGTTTCGACCAGTGTAGGCCTAAATCGTGATATCATATTGATTTATTTTGTAAAATCAGTGTTGTTATTTTAGTCTGGCTCTATTTTGGAAATGTGCTTATTTAAGCATCAAGCGGCAAGTTCGCGTAAAAGCTGGCAACCAAATTGTTTTGTTTAATTCGGGTATGCTGAATTCAAAACTTTGGTCTACCAAGCTATATATATATTGGAACTCCGTGACCCTCCAAAAAGACCCTCAAACACCCTACATGCTCATGTCATATGGGGGGCAAAATGCTCCAAATTCACTAAAAACGTGTCAAATTATTTGTCTGGGTCTAAGGATCACAAAAGTGCAACATTATTGCGCACGTAGGACATATTGAGTTTTGAGGTTCGACAGGTCCAAGGTCAATTTGCACGCTAGGGTGAAAAATTAAAAGTTGCTCCGATTTTCGAAAAATGGATGCAAACTGTTCTTCAAGTTCAAGGGATTCTTTGATTAATCACTCAATCGTTGGTTCATTCAACCAACGATCCGTCCAATAAGTATTCAACAAACAATCAAGAAAACAATCAGAATCATTATTGAATTGATTGATTAATCAATTAATTGATATGGTCATCCAATCAATCAATATAATAATATAATATAATAGAATCACAATAACTTATTAGATTGATATATCGATAATAGTCAGTCAATTATTGAACTACTCATCAAGTATCAATCAATAATCATTCGTTCGATCAATCGATCAATTATTAACAAATTACATTGTAGTCTCGCAATTAATGTACCGTATCTTGGTGTTAAAATATCAATCAATTAAGTAATCGAGTAGTCAAGCAACCACTCAATTTATAATCAGTCTCTCAATTGTCTCTTCATGGTCTTACACTAGGATCCACAACATGCTCATCTATAATTAATAAGGGCACAATTCTTTAACCCCAATGCATTTGTATAGTCATTGAATGACCTTTGAAAATTTGGATACAAAACTCATACTCTGAAACTTGAGGTCAAATTTGCACTATTGAGTATTTAATTGAGGTTATTGAACTATGTCATTAGGATGAGGCCATTGTGGTCCATAGTGTTAGATCTGGCAATCTCAATCAGTCAGCCAAATAGTTATTGACCGCTCATAACTTCATCAATCTCAAATTAATCAGTCTCTCAATCAACCAATCTACCAATCATTCATTCTATAATTCAATTACAAATTGCATTCCTTTATAATTCATATGCATGATAATCATTCATTAGTGACTGATTAAGCATCAATAATCATTAATACTCTGGTTCTGATATGATTAGTCTTTGATCTAAAAATCTCTAAACAAAAAAGTAAGCAAGCAAAAATGAAAGAAATCATAATTTCACGATATAAGCTATAGAAGCCTGATCAATGGCAATATATAAATCAATCAACGAAAATAAAATAAATAAATGAATAATTAATGAACACACATTAATAATAAAACATAAATGATGATACATGAAATAAATGTAATTATAGGCCCGTATTAAATAATGAAAGAAAGAAAGAGAGAAGAAAAGAAAGAAAGAAGGAAAGAAAGAAAGAACTTGCTGAACTTCTTTTTTTTTCAAGAAAAGGAATTAAAGTAAATAAATGAGTGAAACCCAAAGTTTTTATGAAGCGTGTGTCCTCCAATTCTATATTTTTCTTAAACATGTTAAACGAATAGGTCAACTATCCCAATTAATAGAGGTTGCGCATATGACGTATCATACCGTAAATATGGCGGTATACTCAAATCCATTCAACAAAAGCATGATTGCAATCTACCGAGACAGTTCGTCTCACACACATAACAAATGCACTACGATCAAATAGGTTTATGACAACATTTGATTGAATGGACTGCACTGCAATCAATAATTTCAAGCACAACCTCTATACAAAAATAGTAAGGAATCGAGGTTAACCAGGACAATATTAAATGTAGTGATGACAAAAGGAATTGATTGTGTGCAACCTACAGGTCAGTGAACTGAGGGTAAGAAGAAAACCGAGTATTATAACAGGATTAACACATGCAACTGAAGAGGGTTAATAATCAATTTTGTTACGCAATACTGGTGTCAATTCCAAGCTGGAAGCTAGTGTTCTGGTAGCAGGTAGGCAAGCCAGTTACACCTACTGACAGCTATTGATGATATTTAGTCAATCGGATTGGCTGAATATCATTAGTAGCTAATCAGTAGGCGTGGTTAATCAGTTGAGATTTCCCTCGACTTTCCAGGTCAGGATATGTCTAATCTAGAAGGACCCACGCCTGACGGCGTGGACTATCGTACTAAATGGAGCGTGGTCCTCCTTGAAGGACTAAGCATGGTACGCCATAGGTCATATGTTTTTAGACTACCCACGATTGGCCTATACACTGCGCTATATAATTCGGCACATATAAAATCAGAATTATTGTCAGTTTTTGAGTTCAAGACGCAAGCTTCTTTCTCAAGACGCAAGCTAACGACTATCATATCTGTTTAACACATATATTCAAGTGCAAGGAACCACATCTGGTTTCTTTAGACGAAATCATTTACGGGAGATATTCATCATTTTCTACCCCGGTATCCAAAGATTTTCGCATAGCACATTCACGTGTATCGATCCCGGGTATTGATTTTAGTATCTATGGTGTACCAAGTAATTATTAGCCAGGCGATGTCGGTGTGCGCCGTCAGCACGCGTGGATATAGTCCATCGGCCGGTATGGATATAGTCCGTCGGCCGGTGTGTGGACATTGTTTGTCTAGAAGGTCTTGTTCGGTGCAGAGCGTCTATGATTGATACACCAAGCTACCTCGACTATCTGCGAGTTAAAATGTCTCTCCCATAAGGTGAATCGTTGAATCAATCATTTTGTTTCTCTTTTGTGATATTATTAGAGTGATATGAATTCCAATTTCATTCGGACTGAAGCTTGGTACAGTTTATTTTTCTCGGGATTTTTCTTACCTTGAATCCGAAATTAGATCTCCAGCAGCAACGGTGTTATATGGACACCGTCAGTATAACATATGTGACGTGTCATGTCAAAAGGAGACACTTTTGGGCAGGATCGTAAATGGAGAAATAGCCAAAAATCTGCTGGTGGGTGATTTTTTCACAATTTGGGTTTGTTGCTAATTTGTGATGTTATTAATGTTAAAAATATTGTCTGATAGTTTCAGACCGGAATGTAACTGGCATCTTGTATTTTTTGAGACATTTTCAAGTTAATTCCCACTCTCAACATTGTCAATAATATTTTTAAAGGCCGATATCTCAATTTCCAATTTTATAATACCATAACTTCCGAACTCAATATCTTTGCTTAGGAATGTCCAAATTCATTTTGGAAAACGGCGTTGTGGAGCAAAATATCTCTATATTTAAGATATGTAAAAACCTCAAAATTCATAACCTGCCCAAAAGTGTCTCCTTTTGACATGACACGTCACATATATGCAAATTTGTTGTTGGACCAACTTGGTATCAATCTACTCGATCAAATGTTTGTTTGCACCCGATCTCTACAGGCATACATGTGTATGTACTAGAGAGTAAGGACCTGCTGTACACCTGAGTACTGCTTTACCAGCAATACATTGGAAGTACGAAGCAGATGTAACATTCGTCTTGTTCAAGACTCCCTCTTATACTACAGCCGATCAACCCGGCCGGCATTCATGACCCGGGTTCATTCCTACTGCATACGAACCGCTGTACGTCCGGGATCGCAGTCAATTTACGAACTGCGGTGACCTGTTTATTTCTTAGTCACATACCATCTACTCAATTTGATCGCGCAAGAAATACGAACCGCCTCACCAGAGAGTTTTGTTGAAGTTGCAGTTGTATTTCATTCATACGTAAATTAGGCAATTCATGGATTAATTGGGTAAACACGTACAACAATGGCGAACACGTGAGCTTTTTTTTTATCTCGGTACATGATTGGATGACCTTTTGAGAGCACACAAAAATGTACCCCCATACTAATGAGCAGCGACTGAATTATATGAATGAAATGTACTAGTTTGTGCAAACAATTTTGGTTAAACAAAGTGAAATATTCTGTGGAGATGGCTATTTCAAACATTTGGCATCAGTTCTCAAAGTTCCTTATTATTATCACAGTCATATTATTGAGCAACAATGAATTATTGAAAGTATCACCACAGTTACTAGTGAAGCCTCTATGGGAAGTTTCAGTTAATGGTACCAGCGCATGTTTTGTGAATACCAGTAGAAATGTGACACATTTCAGAGGAAGTCTTGATCACTCATGCAGTCTTCAGGTAATGTCACCCCAAGGAACTATCACCCAACTGCAGATACATGGAACAGTAAATGACCCTCTTAATCAGTCTTTTCTGTACATCGAACGCAATGGGGACCTTGATATTTGCCCTAGTAAGTATTTAGTTTATAATGAATTATATAAGGGATGTACTTCTATTTTATCTCAAAGAAAGGTTACCATAACACTGCAAGGTGTTGTCAATCTGTCAATCACTGACAGAGCAGCTGACGATGCAGTGCATGAATGTCCAGAAAGTGATCAAGATATTACAGAAAATCAAGTAAGTCAGAATGCTATTTGTAATAATGTACAAGGGTACAATAGCACGCTAATGTGTGAGTCGTATGACGGTTATAAGTGTAGAATTGAGTTTGAAACTAATTGTGATACAATACTTGGTTCTAGAGAAGTAATTTATCAATGTAAATATCATCATATGTCCCTGAACCACAAAGTTTTGCTTGTTTATCCAACTGATGTGATCCTTTTAGATCTATCGTACAATAAATTAGTCGTAATAAATGACAGAAGTTTTGAAGGTTTGAAATACATCCAGTCTCTAAATTTAAAGAGCAATAATTTGATGGTACTCTATGTAGACGCCTTTATGGGATTATCAAATTTGACAGATTTGTACCTCAGTTTGAATCAAATATCCCAATTGAACGTAGGTCTATTTGACAGTTTGAGTGGGCTGAAGAGTCTGTATCTTGATAGCAATATGTTGGTGACTTTACCAGAGAGAATATTTCAGGATTTGACCAATTTGGAAGTTTTAGACCTTAAACAGAATCAAATAAACCAATTGACTACAGCAGTGGTGTTTCAAGGTTTGAGTACACTAAGAACGCTGTATTTTGATGGTAATTTGCTAGGTACTTTACCAGACGGGTTATTTCAGGGTTTAATTAATTTGCAAGAGTTGTACCTCACTGATAATCTGATAATCCAATTGAATGCAGGGTGTTTTCAAGGTTTGAGTAAATTACATGAACTGCGTCTTGATTACAATATGCTGGGTATTTTACCCAAGGGGATATTTCAAGATTTGACCAATTTGGAAGAATTGTACCTCAATCGTAATCAAATACCTCACTTGCATGTAGTGGTGTTTCAAGGTTTGAGTGAACTGGGATATCTGGACCTTGGTTACAATATACTGGGCACTTTGCCCGAGGGTATATTTCAGGATTTGACCAATTTGGAAGATTTAGACCTCAGTTGGAATCAGATAACTCTTTTGAATGAAGGGGTTTTTCTGGGCTTGAGTGAACTGAGACGTCTGAACTTTGAAGGCAATATACTGAATACTTTGCCAGAGACGATATTTCAAGGTCTTCCCAATTTGGACGATTTGACCATCAGTTGGATTCAGATAACCCAATTGAACGAAGGGATGTTTCAAGGTTTGAATGAACTGAGACGTCTGGATCTTGATTTCAATTTGCTGGGTACTTTACCGAAAGGGATATTTCAAGGTTTGGCCAATTTGGAATATTTGACCTTAAGTAAGAATCAGATAACCCATTTGAATGAAGAGATGTTTCATGGTTTGAGTGAAGTGAGAAATCTATATCTTGATGGCAATATGCTGGGTACTTTACCAGAGGGCATATTTCAAGGTTTGATCAATTTGAAATATTTGAAACTCCAAAGGAATCAAATAGCCCAATTGAACACAGGGCTATTTCAAGGTTTGAGTGCACTGAGACGTCTGTATCTTTTTGGCAATATGCTAGGTACTTTAGCAGTAGGGATATTTCAGGATTTGACCAATTTGGAATATTTGTACCTCACGCAGAATCGAATAGCTCAATTGAATGTAGGGGTGTTTCAAGGTTTGAGTGAACTGAAACGTCTGTATCTAGACAGCAATATGCTGGGTACTTTACCAGAGGACATATTTCAAGATTTATCCAATTTGGGTTATTTGTACCTCAAACAGAATCAAATAGCTCAATTGAATATAGGGGTGTTTCAAGGTTTGAGTGAACTAAAAAGTCTGTATCTTGATAGAAATATGCTGGGTACTTTACTAGTGGGCATATTTTACGATTTGACTAATTTGAAATATTTGTACCTCAAGCAGAATCGAATAGCCCAATTGAATGAAGGAGTGTTTCAAGGTTTGAGTGACCTAAAACGTTTGTATCTTGATAGCAATATGCTGGGTACTTTACAGTATGATGTATTTCAGAATTTGACAAATTTGGAATATCTAGATATCAGTCACAATCAGATTTTTCAATTGGATTTGGTATTATTAACAGGATTAGAAAGACTAATGTCTATGTTTTTGTTCAACACTATGCTGGAGGAAATTCATATACCGGATGGGGTATACCAGATTTTAGGAAATTTGAGACAGTTTTCTTTTTATTTTGATTTGTCATCTGGTGAAAATGATACACTAGTTTTGAACATGTTGAATAGTTTAAGCGGACTAACTGACTTTGAAATTGGAACTAATAATGTCACGTTGCTGCCAAGTGTATTGAATAACAAGCCAGAGCTAGGAAATCTTAAACTGACTCATATGAATATAGTTAGGTTAGTGTCAGGAACATTTTTGGATTTAGCCAATTTGAGAAAACTCAATATTTCAAAGATTGGTTTGGTGGAATTGAATAAGGGTGTATTCAATGGTTTGTTTAATCTGGAATATTTATTTGCAGAGCAAAACAAACTTAAACGCTTGGATAAAGATGTGTTCCACGGTTTGGTGAAATTGGTGAAATTATACCTCCAAAATAATGATTTAACACAATTTGACCTTGGCATATTCAAGGATTTGGGCAGCTTAGAACAGCTAAATATTGCAAACAATGGTTTTGTGGAGTTCACCAATGGTGTCTTTGATGGTTTGCTGAAGTTAAAGATCATAGATGTAGGGCAAAACCAGTTGAAACGTTTGGAGAAGGGTGTGTTTAAAGGTTTAGCGGAAATAACAGCTCTATACCTTGAAAATAATCAGTTAACACAATTAGACCTTGACATATTCAAGGGTGCACACCAGCTCACTGTTAATTTGTCATATAACAGAATAAAAACAATATCAAGTAGTAAGATTCAAAATAGAACGGTTTATTTACTTCTTTATAATAATCCATTGACACTGATTACTCATGAGAGTTTTTCTATCCTTAAAAGAGGTTCACAAGTGTTGGTTAGCCAACAAGAGGTTTGTGAGTGTTATATTCCCAGTCATGTAACATGTTCAGCAACTGATAGGAGATCCCCGTATCTTACATGTGATCAATTGCTTTCTGAGAAGGCCCTGTCAGCTATTATGTGGCTTATTGGTTTGAATGCATTTGGGGGAAATATCTTTGTTTTGATTTGGCGAAACAAAGGGGTCACATCCAATAAAGTCAACTCAGTTCTGTTGAGTAATCTTGCCATATCGGATTTTCTTATGGGTATCTACATGCTATTTATTGCATCAGCTGATTTGTACTTTGGAGAGTATTTTCCAATGATGTCTGAAAACTGGAGATCTGGTATTACTTGTAGAATTACTGGGGCTTTGTCAATAATCTCCAGCGAAGCATCCGTGTTCTTTGTAACACTTATCAGCATTGATAGATTTATATGCATAAGATTTCCAATTTCAACCAAAAAAATCACGAAAAAGTCAGTAATAACATTGACAATACTGACATGGCTTTTTTCATTCGTATTAGGTATTGTCCCATCTGTCTTAGCTGGAAGGAATTTTAAATTTTATGATAACTCACATGTGTGTATTGGCTTGCCACTTGCCTTGACTAAAACATTTGTCACTGACAATTCGTTGGTATGGAATGGGTATTCATTGGGTTACAGATCCATAAATGAAGTTGATGCTGTGATTGATGGGCTTTACTTTTCAAGTGCAGTGTTCTTGGGGTTAAACTGTGTGTGTTACCTTGTTATATTTGGTTGTTATATTGAGATAGTGAGGGCTGTCAGAAAGTCTTCAAAACGTGCAGGACGTTCTAGTGATATGAAGGAACAGATTCGACTTACCACAAAGGTTTCCGCCATTGTTGCCACAGATTTCTGCTGTTGGTTTCCAATAATCGTTCTCGGGATCTTGGTACAAACAAGGATGATTTCTCTGCCCCCTTCTGTATATGCCTGGTGCGTGACCTTTGTGTTGCCTATCAATTCTGCTATTAACCCGTATCTATACACTATAGCTGAGGTCATATCTAAATGTAGAGAAAAGCAAGCTGGACACAATATTCCAGTACAAATACCACTCAACAAAAATCCAGCTCCTAAAAACACACCAATTGTTGGTCAGCCAAAAGTTGCTACCAGTACTGTCAGTGGTTCTGTCGCATTAATAGGTAACCAAGATGTCGTTACTTCACCGGTATGAAAAAGGAATGAAGGAAAGAGAGGAAGAAAGAAGTAACAATAATCTAAGAAATATTACGAGAAGAAAAAATGAAATAGCATAAAGAATGAAACTTGAGATTGGTTTTCATTTTCAAGGCTCACTGGTCAAACACCATACCGTAAAACTCGATAGTTAGTATATGTGCTTACTGTAGTAAACATAATATTATGTGCTACTATCGAGCGCTTTCAAACATGCAAACATGAAGTACCACATCCACAAAAGTGTAAAGGGTTCTGAGCAGATCATCGATATACGAACAAGTAAACATGTACATTTGTGTCTTGACCCCATTAGCTCAGATGGTAAAGCGCCGGACTTTGTTACAATTTCACTTTTTCAAAAGTGCCCGATAGTTAGCACATATATGCTAACTATCGCGTTTTTACGGTAGTTGGGTAACTTTTCTAGTGTCAATAATGAATTAAAAATGTTGTATGTTGATAATGTATGGTTGTAGTATTGTGGTTGAGTTAGTTAAAATTATTGTATAGCTACTATACCCAAAATGTATTTGTAAAACTTGTATTTTCGAGGAAATATGCAAATAGTGGGCTATAATAATGTTGCATTGATAGTGCCCTCCTGTGAAAAACAGAGCTCATTTAAATATGTTAATGGTATTTTATCAAATATTTAAATATATTGTATAACGGTGAAAGTCACATACTTTCTCACCTGTATGTGTGTGAAAAAATTATTGTAGGCTATAATAGAACAGATCAATTGTGCATGTGTGTTGAACCCTTTGAAAAGCAGAGCTGTTGTAAAGTGTATCTTTCAAATAGTAGTAGACTATTCTCCGAATTGACTGATGTGAACAGTTTTCTTTTAAGAAAATTTGAATATCCTTTCAATAAGTAGGCTAGGTATATCACTGTACTTAAACACCCATAAATGTTGTTATATTATGTTTGCTATAACAACTGGCTGAAAATATCCTTCGGATTCAGGGTGCCCTGCTCTGGAACTCCCTCGACCAATCATTGAAACAGTCTCCAACATTGGCTATTTTCAAACATAGACTTAAAGATTATTTAATCGAATCTTATACCACAACTGATTAAGGGTATTTTCAAACTTTCCATCTTTCTTGGGTCTGTCCCGCCCTGTCCTGTCTTGTATTGTTCAGTCTGTCCATACCCCATTATTTGGCACAATTATATTTGATTCCGATCTTGTCCAAATTATCTTTATGTGAAGGAATCATACGCTCCTCCTTTCATTCAGCTTTGTGTCAAAATATGTGATTTATTATATATTTTTTTATTATCGTACTTTTGATTATCTGATTTAATGATTCCGTTCAATTAAATTTCATTTATTCTTATTTCGGCCACATGATCTCATCATTGTAGTACATATTAATATTGTAGCGTAAGTTAAATTTTCATCTTGTTCAGATTGGGTGCCACAAGCTTCACGCTCTGCGTCTTTGCGGCATCCACATCTCTTCACTTCTCATGTCCTTATATTGTATTTCTGTAAGTAATTATCATTAAGTATTTCTTATCTTGCATTTCCATTATTTTGTATAACTTTTTGTGAATTGAGATGAAAACAAATAAAACTTGAACTTGAACTTGAACTTGAACTTGAACTTGAACAACTGAAAGGGGAAATATTAAACGTAGAAATGATATAATCGTTGAGCGGCTCCAGATGTTCCAGTCACACGGTGAAATTGTTGACAAAGGAAATGCCATATTTGGATAACTTTTCTAGGTTTCTTTTGTCAATGTTGAATTGAAAATGTTGTATCTTGCTAATGTATGGTAGCAGTATAGTAAATGAAAATGTTGATGCTGTTTAATTGTATTTATGGGAAATAGGTTTATTCGGCCAAATTGTTCATATATAATATCCTTCTTTGCCTCGTTCTGGTCGGGCACAGCTACGCCAACATGAACACGTGTCTAATTAGAGGAATGGTCTTTATAATTATATTAAAATACAATGTATGTTGTATATGTTGTAAGGTGAAATTTTGGGTAACATTATATTACGTCTTATACAATATAACATTTGGTATTGCACAGTATATTTAAGAATCAATTATTGATATAATAAAACAGATGTTAGTATATCTATCGTATGTATACGAGTCAAAATATGTTGTATACAAGTTTTTAGGTATTTGTCTCGTGTATATTGTGATGTGCCCTGAGTAATTTAATTTAATCATTTAACTTTGTTTACAAGCTGAAGGTATGTCATGAGATGGGAAACCCCCTTGTACGTGCAAGATAATGGTGTGGAAAGTCATTTGGGAGCCCCCCCCCCCCAAAAAAAAATTATTGTAAACAAAGTCAGATCTATGTTTGGAACTTGGAAATCCCCAGTTCAGCATTATTGCACCATAGAGAAAAAAACACCCAGGAAGTGATGTAATGAGAAAGGTTAATGTGTATAATTAATCTTGGGAAATCCCAAGCTTGCATCATCTGTGAAGATGTGAATGAAGTGATGGTTTATTAATAGATGATGGGTTCTTTTTGCATGAGTACTGGTATAAAAAGCTGGAGGCTTGAATTTGGACTTTACAGAATGTCATGGGAGATTGTAAACTCCACATGTGTGTGATGGTCTTCGTGCTTCAAAAAGTACAAGTACATTTTAACCAGTTTATATAGCCAATAATTGAGCTATTTTAATACAGCAACGAAGGAGATTGCGAGCACACAAAAGTGTTCTTCCTCATCAAAGGATTAAAGTTCTTCTGTCGAATTGCTGGAGTTTGCTGGGTTTGCGAAGGCCACGCATCTGTCAAAAACAGCGGAGCTGTGTTAAAGAAACCTGTTCCCTGGAAAAAGAGTGATTGGTGAAAGAAACACCATTATTGGAGAAAGCAGCGCAATGAGAAATATTGTGGAGAAAGCAGCGCAAGAGGATAAGTAATAGGAGCAAGCAGCATCATTTTCGTGTAAGGATTTCATACGCAAGGATATTTATAAACGCAAGTGTACACTGGACTTCGCAGCTGGACAAGCGAATAAGGATATATTACATCAGACGTCCAGAACATTGCAAGAACTCTAGGATCACCAGCAAGAAGACCGCTGGTTAAGTACTGATAGAATAAAACAGTGATTGTGTGATTTTAGTGTATATTGTTGTTATATGTACCAAGCATACTTTATTTCAATTAAAGACTTAGATTTTGTTAGCTTAATCAAACAGTATATTTGTGTTGTGCATTCGTGTAAGTTCGGGTAAAAGGTGATTGTGGCCTTGAGTCAGTACGACTCGTAACAATATAATATAATATTTATGATTATCGCACATTTAATGAAAATGATGTGACATTTCAGTACTTAAAAGGTAGCTATTGAGTCAAAGAAATATATATTATGAAGAAGGATTCGGTTCTGTCCTCACGCTGTACCACTGTGGTCCTGGTTCCAGCACCGCCGGCGGTTCCCAGACAAGTTTATCTAAAATTGGACTTTCTTAACTGAGGGTCTTTTTATCTTTTCAGTTACTGCTAGTCTATTGTTCAGGAACGAAATTCCAAGGGATTATGTGAGTTGATCTATAACTTGCATTCATTGTTGAGTTTGAAAGTCTCGAAATCGAACGAACGGTACCATTCGTAATTAATAGGGTTGGGTATTCGTAACTTTACGAATGGTTACTTGAGTTACGAAGGGTTAAATGTTTAGTGAAATGGACCCCAGACTGATCTTCGAAGCCAGGAATCTGGTATTAGAACGTGATTGTGTAAATTGGCAAAAATTCTTGCTTGCCACCAATATTGGTTTTTCTGCTTGCTGGTCCAGCAGTACCTAAAAACCGGAGGCGTAATGACCTAGGCTACTAGCTTAACTACCTTGCACGGCACCTGTCTCACAAACCTGTGGTTTTGGGTTCAATTCCCAGGCGGGGTCACTTATCATGTTTCAACCGTTTAAAGATATAGTACGACGGCGAAACTATTCAAACCAAATGTACAAATAACGATATACGCTAGTATCAAGCGATCACATTGGCATCCATTATTAGAATCACTATCTTAATGAAATCATTTAATTATTAATTATTCTGTTCCATTAAATATTAAATGAATCCTTTTATTGTAGCTTAAATATTGTATTATAATGAAAATTGGGTAGTCGATTGTACTGTACTCAATTATTTATGTCAGAAGTACAAGTACGTTGCAATTTGTGAAATTCGGGTTGGTAATAAAGTGTTGGTAATTTTTTTTTGTGCATAATATTAGTATTCAAAGTATAAGATGGGAATAGGGTATGATCTTTAATTTAATAAATGAGGATATCATTATCTTTTTAATCAACTTTGCATTGCATTGTTATGTCCCATTTACGTTCCCCCACTCCCCAGCGTTGATTAGGGTTTCAACAACTCTTCCTATACCTTTGTACAGGAGACAAACATTAATCTGTGATGAATCCACACTTTTCCAGTAGCGTACAGCGAACGCAGGCTACGCGTAATCGCGTAAAATTTGTCATGCCTGGAACTTGTGTGTTTACAATTCAGGGGTTCGAAACTGGCGGCGTATGCAAGCGCCATTTATAGCGCATCGATGTAAGCCAAGTGGCGCTTGATCGCATGTAAAAAAATTAATTAAAAAAAATTATATTAAAAAAATATATAATTTATATTTAAAAAATTTTATTAAGAAATCCGAAAAGAGCTAGATTCAGTGAGAGCACGATCAGGGAAATGTAACTTCAATCACTAATTGTCAGTGGTAGGCTCTAATGGTGGTAAGTTCATTTTTGTTTATTATTTTCCATTGATCATTAACCATAATTGTTACACAATTTTTATATGCCATATAAAAGCAAAATATATGCTTAATTTGCAATTTTAATGCTAAAAATGTATATAAAACAAGAGTTTTCCTAGGCTCCCCGTCACGTCTACGCCATAGACAATGCATAAAAACCCACGCCGTGTCGCCTTCGCCCGCTACGATCGATCGCTAGGATAATGGAGCTAGAGCAATTATATCTTTTACAAGCGAAGCTTCGCTATACTTTTTAATTGAGAACCCCTTCACTCAGTACGCCAGAGACCATCCTCTATTAATCTCATAATTCAGTAATTTCCTCGGCCAAATAAAATGTCGGAAAAAAACATGGCATTTGGATATACCATTTTTTTAAATCATGGTGTTAAAATTCGGCATGACATTGTGTATTTTATTTTAAGATTTTTTTTTATTTATATAGGCCTCAAAGCTTTTTTGGAATTAACTTTTTAGCGTTTCAAACAATATTTTTCGCAAAAGAAAGATTTTCACACTTCTATAAGGCACATCGTGTGTGTCTATATATTAGAATGTCAGAATATCAGCTTTGATTTCAGGTTTTTTCACTTGCGACTGCCAAAATGTCTAACTCAGTACTTCATTTCTAATAATATGATGCAAAATCATCCACCAAAATCATGCAATCAAACCCGATATTCTAACAGCCCTATTATGATGTGCTTTGGAAACTTGGGAAATAACTTTCATTAGCGAATTATGTTACTTTGAAAAGCAAAAACGTTGACCCCCAGAAAAGCTCATAGGGAAGTTGAAGCTTGTGAAAATCTAAAATCTTACACTAGAAGCCTAAATTTCACACATAAGTTTGACACCAGGGTTTTTTTTTTTTACATTTACAGAAGAAATGAAAATTATTACTTTTCATTTGACTGAGAAAATTAATTATGAAGTGAAAAGGTGTAACTAAAAATTTTGCTAATTTCAACACCGAATTCGATCGTTTCCAGTGCCTAATGAGAGTGGGTCTTGTATAACAATAGCCATTGACTATTGACTCTCTGTTACGCGTAAGGGATTTGACAAAGGGATTTCCCTTTCACAAAAGGGATTTGTTTGGACGCGTTCTGAGTGAATAATTATGGTAATGAGAAGGACACGACGCATAATCTTGTTGACGTGCTTACGGCGACACGATCTTTTGTATGAATGAATGAATCTGAATGAATGAATGAATCTTTATTTCCATAATAAAAAACAACAAAATACAAAGAAATTCAACATCAAAAAAATAAAACAAGACAATTATGGAGGAGATGATCGAAAGGCCAATAAGGCCAGCATTGAACTAAATTAATACAACAACAAACAAACAGAGTATATTAAGGTTATTAATTATTTTAAACTGTTGTGATTTGGTAGTTCACAGCATCTTACGAATTGGAAGTGAGCTTTGGCAAAAACTGCATTGATCAATTAATAGCGAGCGTGTAGAAGAATTAAAATATCACAGATATACTTTTATAGGTGCTGCGGCTCTTGAGTTACATTGTAAAGAGGGCTGAAACAACAACACTTTTGTAAAATGTATATAACTCATTAACAACAATAAATTAAGCAAGTTTGCAAAGTATACGATTTGTAGAATGAACTTTTGCAAAACATCAAGGTGTTAATTTTCAATAATATATTGATCTAGATAATGAAAATCGATTTTTAGGCTGCTTCGACCAACAATACCTCGTCTACCCTTAAGCCTATCACACAAGAACAAAAACGGGGCTCCAAGAACTAGTTGTAAAAAGAGATTAGCTGTGTTTTATATTTGTTTCGAAAATGTTTGATTGAGTTTGCTACTTTAAGGTTATCGTTCAGGGAATTCCATAACAGTGGGCCGGTAGTCCTGCTTGAATGATCAGTGAATACTTTCTTGTTTCTTCTTTGATTATACTTATTACTGTTTCTTGTGTGATAGCTATGAATATCGGATCGTTTTAGAAAGAAACTGTCAAATGAACATGGAAGTTGTTTAATAGAATATTTATACATGTATACACCTAGTTCTAGTTTGAATATTAGAGTCATGCGGTAGCATGATCAGCAAGTTTTAAAAAACAGATGCACCGCGAGACTATATTTACACGGAACAAAACGCTATTTTGTTCTATGATATTTTTCGCTGGGTACAAAATATATAAAACGATGCTAAAACTTATTTACTGTCCAAAGTGTCATATTTTAAAAACTCATTATTTCAAAAAGTTACACCAATCTTACAGTCAATCCGATTGTTTGATAATAAACAAACATTCTTGCGTTATTTCACGCGGTATTTCATAGCCAAAATTAGTGGCAAATCATACATGATGCAGTCATGTCTACAGTAGAATTCACCTCGACCTTTGCAGGACTTAAACCCCATTAAAAGCTATTAAACCAAGATAACACTCATTGAAACAGCTCAACTGATTAAATCGGATCTTCTCTGGCTGTGCACATGTGTCTGTTTTATATGTGCGGTATCGCAATGAGCTGCTATAATACAGCTTCAGTTGGGTAACCGATTATAAAGGAAACGCAAGGAAACAATGGTATATGGACCTTTGTTCACGAAATGAGACAATGGCCTGCTTTTTGTTAACCAGCATTCTTGAAAATGAGCAACATAATGATTGTTGACTTAACACGGTTTGGAAATAATTTCTTCATATTTTTGGTGTTATCTGTCGTTTACATATCCTTCCTAAAACACAAAAGTGCGACTATTTCCAAACAACTAAATTAGCTAAAAATTTAGGACATGTTACAAAACTATATTTTCTAGAATTTCATAGAATACTTTAAATGTAGCTTGTGCCGTTTTTTTGTGGCATCCTTCAGAACGGAGCGGTCCGTTACCAATAGAGCTCAATATTTTCGGTCAAATCTCCATTCAATTAACACGGGGAGTTGGCTAGCTATGAGCTAGCTATGCCTTGCCCTCACTCATATTCTACGAAAGTGCGACTATTTCTGAACATCTAACCTAGCTGTAATTTTAGGTCATATTAGAGAAATATATTTGCTAGAAGTTTGAAGAATACTTTAAATATTGGCCGGTTATTTTTCACACAGTGATGTTAACTAGGCAAATGCAATATACTTCTAACGTACACTATTTGTAAAGGTCGCGCGTCAATGGTGAGAACACTGTGTATTGTGTATTGTGTATAGGAAAACGGACAGTAACTGCAGTATGAGCTAATCATACTGATATCCATAATCTTTCGACACTGCTACAGCCATACATGGCTGTCACTGTCGCACTACTTTTTCAGATTCACTTTCAAATATACCCTAGCATTTTCCTAGATACCCTACATACAAATTCTGGATCTCATTCGCCAACAAATCAAGTTTTTCACAATTATTCATATTAATAAATACTCCACTTTCACAACTCGTTGTATCGGGACGTTCCTGTGGCGAAGCGGTTAAGGCCATGGACTTCTAATCCATTTATGAATATTTGCTCAAGTTCGAAACTTCCCACCACTTTTTAAAAATGTTTTATTAACCAATTTATTGTCATAAATCAAGAATAACACCATTTCGAACATCCATTGCTATTGTGATATTATACTTTTTTCATCAAACAAACATGTTTGATTTTTTATTCACATTTAGGCCTGGGCCTAGGGCCTACTTTCACCATCCATATGCTTTCACCATGCCTGACTCTCACGACATCTTCGTCATTTAAAACACATTTATCAGTGTCTCTGTTCACAGCTCAGACTGAAATTATATTTGGAATAAATATTATAAATTGTCACAAATTAAAATCACAAACCGCGAAAGATCGCCAACAACTGCCGCTGAATATTGATATTGAGAACCGGAAACCGCGTAATTTGGATATCCAACTAGATTGCAGGCTACAAAGAATCACACACCACGGAATATGGATATACAACAAGCTTAAACTATGAATTAAGCTCCCGATCAAGGGGATGACACTCTTATTCACATTTTCATTTTACAACGCAAACCTATATCGAATCCCGGTGGTTTGCGAATAATGAAATGTCCGCATCCCAGATCAATTAAACCCTGGTATGAATTATTTATTAGCTTTCGCCACGATCCGTTTTGCAATAACATAAAAGCACTTCTAATAACAGCCCGTTGAGTTCAATGAACTACGCCCTGAAACCGATGGAGAAATGCCTCGTAAAGAAGCTCTCCCATTGACCTCTATACAGGTCAGGTCAAAGATCGCCGCCAACCGCCGCTTAATAGGGATATCCAACTAGATTGCCCCGCAGGGCTACAAAGAACCACAAACCGCGAAATTTGGATATCCAACCAGATTGCCCGCAGGGCTATCGATTATAAAGAACCGCAAACCGCGAAATATGGATATCTAACAAATTAAGACTTCAAACCGCGAAATATCGCCAACAAACGCTCAATATTGATATCCAACTAGATTGCCCCGCAGGGCTATAAAGAACCACAAACCGCGAAATTTGGATATGCAACTATTGCCCCACAGGGCTTCAAAGAACCACAAACCACGAAATATGGATATCCAACAAGCTTAAACTATAAATTAGCTCCCGATAGAGGGCAGGGATTTATGAGAGAAATTAAAACCACAAACCACAAAAGATCGCCGATAACCTCTGCTTAATAGGGATACCCAATTAGAACCACAGGGCTACAAAGAACCACAAACCGCGAAATGTGGATATCCAACTAGATTGCCCGCAGGCCTATCGTTTAAAAAGAACCACAAACCGCGAATATGGATATCCAACAAATTAAGACCACAAACCGCGAAAGATCAACAACAACTGCCGCTCAATATTGATATCCAACTAGATTGCCCCGCAGGGCTATAAAGAACCACAAACCGCGAAATTGGGATCTGCAACTAGATTGCCCCACAGGGCTATAAAAAACCACAAACCACGAAATATGGATATCCAACAAGCTTAAACTATAAATTAGCTCCCGATAGATGGCCAGGCTTAATGAAAACCACAAACCACGAAAGATCGCCGACAACCGCCGCTTAATAGGAATGTCCAACTAGGTTGCCCCGAAGGGCTACAAAGAACCACAAACCGCGAAATTCGGATATCCAAGTAGATTGCCCCGCAGGGCTACAAAGAACAACAAACATTAAAACACAATTATCTTGCCTATAGTCGGGGCATTTAGACGCTTATGCGCATTTACCAGTTCCAACTTGAAGTAGGCCTAAATCGGACTTACTCTCTGTGTCTCTCTGGCATTGTCAAAATTGGGTGTGTGTTGTTCATATTTACATTTTCTTTACATATTTACGTTGCCTTGTATATTAAAATGTATATTGATCATTGTGTACGCCTCTTAACATTACAGTCACTCGTGACGAGCAAGTTTTATTTTTTGTTTTATGGAGCTCTTCGTAACCTGATGACTTTGAGCTGATTGGCTACATTCATAAAAAGAAAAGAAATCTACCAAAAAAACGTTGACAACGTAAAGAAATCAGCAAGTTTAAAAAAACCCACCTCGTCATACTTTTTGAAACTTGGTCCCATTTTGAACACCAACAGCAAATCAGTGTTTTTATTTCATTTCAACAGAATACAGCGTTTCCAACAAGATTACAAGCCTACTTGTTATTCGTTTAATTCAATCATTAATCATGATTATTATAAACAAAACACAATAGGATATTGGCTTACCATGCAAGAACAAGATAATAACCTTTCAGGTCGTTCCAGAAAGCTTACAAATTAATATCGCATCTGCACATTAAAGATAAATAACACTTCTGGAACTTAGATTTATATAAATATGATCAACTTTAAATCAGCTCCTTTTACAAATGGGACCAAGTTTCAAAAAGTGAGCCGAGGTGGAGTTTTTTAAACTTGCTGATTTCTTTACGTTGTCAACGTGTTTTTGGTAGATATCATATACATTGAGCATATTGAATTTATGAAATAGTGGTCCAGAATGGCTTCGATAATGGCTATTTGAAATGGTTCTTATGGCCCATTTTTGGAGCATATGTATTTTATCAAGATATGTTTTACATGCATTCCCCCATGTAAGTATACCATAATAAAGGGTTCACAAAAAATAACTCCCCCCTTAAAATTACAAAACATTTTTTGCTTAACTTGACATACATTTCGTTGATTTGAAAAATTTAAAAACCTGTGAATAAAGGAATTATTTTCCTACCCTCCCAAAGTTCTTTTTAATAAAAATCTGTTTGTTTTGGCCAAAAATAATCACATTTCCCAAAAATGATGCTTTCAGAAAAAGTTGCACTTTTCCACATCCAATACATGTAATGTACAAAAACATTCTCGATATCAATGTTTTGATTGATTTAATGGTGTTTTTGTTTTCTTTCATTTTATGTATACGATAACCCAGTCACCCATACAATCATCTTGCAATTTAAAACAATGATTTATTGACATGTACGGGGTATTTCTAGAAGCTTTTGAGCCGGTGTGTCAAAAATGGTAAAATCAATTTAGGAGTTACAAAACATTTCTTTGCATAACTTGACATTCATTTTGTTGATTTGAAAAATTTATAAATCTGTGAATAAATGAATCTTTTTGCTACCCTACCAAAGTTATCCCTTCTCAAATTCCTTTTGTTGTGGTAAAAAATAATCACATTTTTCAAAAATGATGCTTTAAAAAAATTGCACTTTTCAACATCATACATGTAATGTACAACACTTTCTCGATTTCAATGTTTAATTGTTTTGTTTTCCTTTACCTTTCTGTCTCTGATCCCTTAATCACCCATGTAACCATCGTTTAATGCAAAATAATGATTCGTTGAAGCTAATTTTGACATAAATGAGAATGTTGAAAAGTGCAACTTTTTCTAAAAGCATCATTTTTGGAAAATGTGATTATTTTTGGCCAAAACAAAAATATTTTAAAAGAAAAAACATTGGGAGGGTAGAAAAACGATTCCTTTATTCACAGGTTTTTAAATTTTTCAAATCAACGAAATACATGCGAAGTTATGCAAAGAATGCTTTTGTAATTTTAGGGGGGAGTTATTTTTTGTGAACCCTTTATAAGGCAAGACAAGCGTACAATAAAGCGTGTGCAAAACACGCTCAGGTATAAAAAATTTCAACTTGTTTATCATACCTTGGTCGAAGCAACCAAAATATCGATTTTCATTGTCTAAATCAATACATTATTGAAAAATAAAACTTTGATTTTATTTCATTATACAAATCATATACTTTGAAAACTTGCTTGATTTATTGTTGTTAATGAGTTATGTACGTTTTACCAAAGTGTTGTTTCAGCCCTCTTTACAACAAAACTGCTGTGAAGCAATAATATTCTGTGGAAAAAACAGACACGTCCTGTAACTCTGAAATCAGAAATTGTAAAAAAGCCAGAAACATTCTGCAAAAAGCGGACAGTTTGTAAAAGAAACTGACACTCGGACATTTATATGAAAAAAAAGAAGAAAAATGAAAGAAAAAGACAATTACTGGCAGCCCGATTATAAAATATCAGAGAAGATCTCTAAAAAATAGTATGACCTTGGTATCGATATTATATGCGTTAAACAAAATAATGTAAAACACGATTCTGATTGATATTCATTTCTGTTTTTAAAATAACAACGTATGTCATGCAGGTGCTCATAACTACACACTATATCTATTAAAAGAGTAATATAAAGACGTGCTGTGTACAAAGACATCGTTTTGTTATTACAACTTACCTGATGGTCGATGTACAGGGTGTCCCTTAAAAAGCAGCTTCCAACGAATGTAGCGATTTTTAAAGTGTGTTTTCAAACATCATTCAATGTTTACATAATTGGAAGCCCCATCTTTTAGCTATAATTTGCCAAAAACTAGAGTTCATTTGATAAAACAATTTTAAAGATATGACCTCGAATGTAAAAATGGTTGCAGCACCAATTTTGAATTCTGTTTTTTATCAAAATACAGCCTGTCTCAAAAAAAATTGTGCAAGTGAAAAGCGCCCTCTCTGGCAATTAGAAAATACCGTTGTGACATGATGCTTACATCAACGTCAAGGGCACAGTCTTAGCTCTCAAATACCGTTTGTTCTGTTCAATTTGCTCTTTTTAATCTCGAGATATGTTTAGTTAACAACGAAAGGGTAAAGTCACAATTGTGCCACTTTTACTAGGGAATAGGGCTGTACATGTAAATCAATGATAGCTGATGTTGATGCGTCTAATGCACTCCCCTTCGGGGCTCGTGCATTAGACGCATCAACTTCCAACGCGCGTGCGATATTTTGTCTAATTTCATTAGTTTCTCAAATTTCATGAAAATGTCAAAGTTCATTATTCTATAAGTGTGCAATATTTGTTTGTCTTTTAAATGTCTTGAATGACAAAGAAAACAATATTTACCATGGTAAAATCATTGACATGCACATGTATTTAATTTTACAGGAGAATGTGAAATATTTATTTATCGTTTAATTTGTCGTAAGTTGAAAAAGAGAATCATTATACCATTATCATGATAAAACATTAAAAACAATTTTGTATTGTTGTGTAATTGATGCATTCTTTTAATTTCACGAAGGAACTCTTGATAAACTTAATGCTATCATTGATTTACATGTACAGCCCTCTTCCCTAGTAAAAGTGGCACAATTGGGATTTTACCCTTTCGTTGTTAAGTAGCATATCTCGAGATTAAAACAAGCAAATTGAACAGACTAAACGGCATTTGAGAGCCAAGACTATGCCCTTGACGTTGATGTAAGCATTATGTCACAACGGTATTTTCTAATTGCCACAGAGGGCGCTTTTCACTTGCACAATTTTTTTTGAGACAGGCTGTATAGGTAATTTTAAACATTCCAGTTTTGATAGTTCTGTTAGTTCTGAAGTTGTTGGCCAAAATATAGGGAACCTTTTTACCTATAATTATCTCCTATAACTCAAAAACCGTAAAACCTACTAAAACCTACTGAATGTCATTTTTGACATTCTTAGAAAATGTATTTTCAAGAAACATGTCGAGGGTTGAGAGCCTCAACTGACAATCACCTGCTCCCACAAAATGAGCATAAAGTCGACAGGGCACTATAGAAGATATAGTCCATTAATCATGACAAAATTCAATAGAAAACAAAAGACATTGTGAAGGAAATATTGATTTTTGAAGACCAAAGCAAGAAGACAACTTACAAAAAGGAATTGATATTAGAGAAACATTAGAACAATAAGCCAAATCGGCATTGGAAGTTTGCAATGCATTGTGGGACAGTTTTTGCAGTTTTGGGGCACTTTGCCTAGCCTGAGTCCCTGGCCTCTCACTCGCAAAATGGCGGACAAACATGGCGGCGGCTCGTTCGAGGCCTGAGAACGATACGTGCATTTTTCATGGAGGACTTTTTCATGCGCGCCGACGTTTTTTTGACGGCGCGATAAATATCCATCTATGGACTTATATAGTCCATATATGGAATACATAGTCCATATATGGACTTACATAGTCCATATATGGAGATCAAACAACTTAGCGCCATTCCGTCGGAATTTTGAACACCGATGTCGAAATTCAATCACGGCGCCGTGTGGAAGACAAATTTTGTACAGGAATTTAACAGGATATACCGATTTGTGGAATAATAAACAAGGTATAATGAACGGCAAGTGTTCAAACATCGCTTGGACCAAACTGGAAGTGAAGAAAGAGTTGAACATAATCCGATTTGGAAGAATTTATATGGATAGTTACCGCGAGTGCCGCTGTGTGCAGTAAATGTGTACACCATGCATGCTATACTTTTACATGTCATTGTCATGACATGGTGGTGATGATGGACTATGTTGTTTTTTACGTACTGTCTGCATGGTCTGAGCCCAGTTGAGTGGCGACATATTTAATCAGCTCTATTCTAGTATAAAGCAAGTTCAATCTTACGGCAGTGTGCTTTCTTATGGTCTGTCTGCATCTCAAGTTGCCGTGCAAAAATGGACATCTACAATTCAATGCATCATGCATGCAAACCGTCATGACCGTGGGTAAATGTAGCCTGTTACTTCTGACTAGGCCTCAGTGGCATACATGGCATCACATTGATTGTCCTTGTATACAGGCCTAGCATCTGACTTGGCAAGAGAATACTGCTACTTGACAATATCGTCGCACCAACCGACAGTGTCACTGCAATCCGTGCAATGTTCAAAACCCTTAGACTCCCATGCAAGATTCTCCATCATTTATGCCAATGTCAAGAATGTTGTACCAATAAACCATTTAGCGGATCACTGGGATAGCTGTAGCATAGCGAGGCCTAGGCCCGAGGCTAACCCTGGAGAAATCAGTTGCTTTTGTAGACTGTGCCTGATGTCATGATTATTGCCCGGGATTGTTGCATGCCTACAACTTTTCTTCCAACATGTCCAAGGTCATGAGGTGTATTCACATGTTCATGCATGCATGGTACTGCTACTGGCACTGACTGGAGAGCTTTACTCTGATGTGGACAGTGTTACCATCATTCATTCATGGCCATGTCATCATTAATATTATTATTGACTGTGTCTGTGTATTCTGACTGTGACAAGGACATGAGTGTCAATGCCGAGATCTGACTAAACAAGCACCAATGCAATGGCACACCGCATGAGTATACAATGTGTCATCCTGTCAGAAGCTTCAGGTCTACAAAAGAAAAACGGTAAGCAAAAACATGACAACAGTTGTGGCCTAGACTGTTGAACATGATGTCCTCTCCTCTCCCGTATAATGAGGTCTGGACTATAATTAGGCCCTGCCCTACGTTAGCCCATGTTGGCCTAAAAATATACTAGCAAGTCATGACTGTAGTATTATACAAGTCCTAGCATATACACCCGAGCGTTAGTAGAGCTGCATCCATGTCATATACCATGACATTTTTCCCATTATTTTCATGGAAAGAAAGTCAACTGTTTTATATGGAAATTATCAAAATTTAAATTTAACCTCTCAAAATGCCAGACACGCCCTGCTGTTTGTCTTAATAGCAGTGATAGCTATAAGAAGGGGGATGTCATTTTCTTCGGCGGGGGGGTGGGTCATGAATATGACCCCCTATCGCGGGCAAAATTTTTTATGACGCCCCATAAAAGAATGCATGTGGAGCGCGCGAACATTTTTAGTCACCAACCTTCAATAATTCTATAACCCCCTATTTTGGGTGTTAAAAATTATATTTGGTCTAAAAATTGTATGACCCCCAGTATATTCATGACCCCCTTAGGGGGCTGTTATTTTCTACGGAAGGGGTGGGTCATGAATTATGTCGGTAACCGGAGTAAATTTTTTCATGACCCCCCTATCGCGGGCTGAATTTTTTTACAACCCCCTATCTCAGCAGGTCGAAAATGTTTATGCCCCCCCCCCTTCCGCCTACACAGACTGACTACAAATTATTCATCACTGGAACTAAGGGGGCTGTCATTATCTTCAGAAGGGGGGTCATGAATATGCTGGGGGGTTCATAGAATTTTGAGACCAACATTTTTTAAACAACCAAAATAGGGGGGGGGGGGTTATAGAATTATTAAGGGCTGGTGACTCAAAATTTGTGCGTGCTGCGCGCGCATTCTTTAGCTTCAAAACAAAATGTGTGCGCAATCTTTTCTTATACAATGCAAGATTTTTGCGCGCTCCGCGATAGTTCGCGATAGGGGGGTCGTAAAAAAATTGACTCTGGTCACCGACATATTCATGACCCCACCCCTGCCGAATAAAACGACATCCCCCTAAGGCACGAATTGCGCAAAAACTTAAATGCGAAGAAAGTGTGTGGAGCGCGTTAAAATTTTGATTGTAAGTGTAAAGGTACGCGGAGCGCGCCAAAATTTTGAATCATATAACTAAAGATTGTGCATACATTTTGATCGTAAGTTAAAAGATTGCCAGCCCTTAATAATTCTATAACCCACCCCCACCCATAATTTTGGTGTGAAAAATTATAACCCCCCTCTATTTTTGGTCCAAAAATGCTATGACAGTATATTGATGACCTACCCCCTTCCAAAGAAAATGACAGCCCCCTGAAATAACCCGATAAATAACGACCATGTACGAATGATGTACATGTACCTGGGAATACAAATATTTCTAATTTCTTTTCATTTTAATAAAAACAAACTCAAATGATTTTTTTTTTCAAACTCTAACATCTACTGTTAAAGGCTAAGCATTTTTCTGGTTTTGACATGGTCTTGACTGGTACCGGTATTAAATGTATACATGAATGAAATACAATAAAATATTAGATCAAGTCGCATCATCACGCAACAAAAATTATGCGATCGGAATTTAAAACATTTCATTTGACTTTTCTATTTTACTGTGGGTGCACAAAACTCGGCTGTACATTCTTTACAGCGCGGCATATATAAGCGTGGACTGTGTTATAAATATTGTTCACTGTAACTGCAAATATAAGAAACAAGCCTACCATCCATTTTGAAGTAATTAAAAAAAAAAAAAAACACACACAAAACAACTAATGGAGCCTTCGGGCGACACACAAGCACTTTATTTGTTTTCATGTTCGGCGGCTTCGGCCAGGTTAGTTTGGGCTGTTTAACTAGACATTTGTTACACACGATGATGAACCACAAATAAAAGTAGGCGTCTTGCGAAATAATTAAATATGATGATGAACATTTAACGTAGGCCTACGTTTAAAGAAAACAAAGCAAAAATATGCCCAATCAAAACCGGACCGACATGACGGCCGAGTGAAAATTGAAGAAGTCAGAGTATTAAACAGAATCAGAATGGTGAAAGGAAAATATAACAATAAAGCAATAGGCATTTAAAACTAAACAGTATTTATAATAATACTGATAGGCCTAGGGAATATAAATCGCAGGAAAAAAAGCAAAAAGAACAAGTTTAAAATTCATTAAAATTCCTTAAAAAACAGTTGTTTTATTCACGGGCGAGTCGGAAGATAATTTACCCGGGGAAATTTCCTTAAATGGCAATGCGCCATGCGACGCGAAGCGCGCGAAGTCGCACGCGTTTTATTAATGAGCTCAAAAGTCCTCCACGCTCAGAACACGTTTGGTGTTCAGTCCTCGTATACAGCACAGTGTAACGGCCGTGCGTATATTCGAGGCTGGAGGATTTAGTCTAGCACTTTGCCCTCTGACCTATTGGGAAAATTCTGAAAAATTGGTTTTGTGCGTACAAAATGTAATCTAAAATGTTTTACAAGAATGAAATCAAACCCAGAAAAGATTATTATTGGATAAATTAATTATTTAAAAAATTTTAATGATAACAATATGACAATAATAAATTAATTAAAAATAATTACAGCGATTTCAGATATGTCAGAGGTCAAAGTGTCTCAAAACTGCTCTCAAAAACTGGAAGTTGCAATGGCGATTGGGCTTATTGAGCTACAAACGGACGGACTTAAGTTTCTCTCCTGGAGTAACTGTATGGCGGGCACAAAAGGAGAGAGCGTACTTTGATTTGGGTAATTTTATATGCTTTCTCGATCTCTGACAAAAGATTACCCACATCAAAGTACGCCCTCTCCTTTTGTGCCCGCCATACTTCAAAAAGAATTATTGAGTGGGCATTGTGCGTGTTCAATCAATCAGTAGTATTATTTGGAGTCAGCAAAAAAATTATCCAGCAACCATTTTTACATCAGAGATCATATTTTCAAAACAGTTGCAAATTATAGCTAAAAGATGTGGCTTTTACACATGTAAGTAATGAATGATGATTGAAAAATACATTTTAAAATATCACCACATTCGTTGGAATCCGTTTTTTATGGGACACCCTGTATATTTCATTTTCGCTTTAATGCTTTATCATTCAGGAGGTTTTCTTACAGTTTGCATCAGTTTGTGTATATATATTTTGGCAATTAGATACGCAGCACTGTATGATGGATAAGACGTAAGATATATTTCTATTCGGAGGATATACCTATCAAGTAGTGTAAGTGATTGTTTTAACTCTTCGAACATTATGCTTTATTGTTTGTAAGTTATGTGTTTAAGATTTTATTTGCTCGTTTATTTACTGTTTTACAAACAAAATGTGCGTAACATGTAGGCTATGTAATAAATATTGTAAAACATATGCGCAGGATTCGCAGGTTTTTGCCGCAAATGGAAAAAGCCGCGGTTTTAACCGTGGTTTTAAACGCTTGGCAAAAACAGTTTTTGCCGGCAAAAAATGGCAAAAACTAAAAAAGTGATTAATAGTTCAGTTTCTTCATCTCAAAACAAATTATTAAGTTACAAAAATAATTATCTGAACGTAACAAGACCAGGTTTTGTAATTATAAGTACCATATTAAGAAATTAAAGGCATGCGTTTTTATTGCTCAAGTGCATTTAACCAAAACGTGTCATATTTTTTTCATTTCAAGGACATGATGAGACAAAAAAATATGTTGAATGATTCATTAAAAGTTTTGTGTTACTGTTTATGAGCTTTCTGTGTTACTTTATAATATTTGAGTGACTATATGTGAGTTTTTGCCCGTTTTTGCCACCCTTGCCGGCAATGCCGTCAAAAACCGAGCCCTGCATATGCGAGGACTGAAAAGTAAGTGTGCTACATATTTATACCAGCTTTTTAGTATTGGTATTGGTAAATATTTCAATGATTCTCCCCCGATTATAATAGCTGATCTTGAGATTACTGCGTTGCGGCCAGTAGCTAAATTAGTTTTGTTTTAATATTTTGACACATGTTTTCTTTTATGCTGACAATACCCGTATTTCAATTTCATGTATAGAAGCCCAGAGCAGCTGCGAAAAAGTACATATTACATTTGCTAATTGCTAATTAGTGCCAGTTTTGAAAATTATTACAAAGTTATCGGTCAGCGTCATCTTAATATTGGGCGTTCTCTGCATATGACTTGTTTAGTTCTACGTAGTTTTGCAATATTTTGCACAGCCTAAGGTATATACGGGATAGAACAAGATGTACACGATATAGTTAAAATTTTCTTGTTAATTCGCAACAGCTGGCCTTTTATGGATATAAGGACTTGACAGCTGCGTAGTGTATTAACGCGGCTCACGCTTTTGATAACAATATATAAGGGTCGGTTCATAGTGAATATTCGAAGGCGAATATTCGGCTTCGAATACTTTTTGTGACGTCAAAATATATACGGCAACGAATAAAATATGATGACACGCGGAGTTGAATCGGATTAAATATCGCGCAACTGATAGCGAGATACTATTGATTTATATGAAAGGCTCGAGGTCACCTGAATATCGTTCGACGAACGATGATTTCAAAAATCCCCAATGAAAATTAAGGGATCTGGAATGAGCGTTTTGAGCGTTTCGACAGTATTTTTGTGGGACATGAGAGCACATCAGACATATCGAATTACATTATGAATACGAAGAATGTCTTTCTGATATCAAATATGTTTCATTTTTTGAAATTCACGATATAATACAAATTTTATGACAAATTATTAAAATTTGATATTTTTTACATATTGATATATAACAGTCCTCGAAGTAAATATTATAAATCTAATGATATTTTCTTAAAGTGTATGTAGCTGGGAGGAAAAGCCGACGATCAATTGAAAATTTTGCCCTTTCATATTGAAGATATGGATTTTTTTTTCAAAAAGACCTAATTTTTTTTTTTGTTTTGGGAAAAAATCTATATCTTCAATACGAAAGGTCAAAATTTTCAATTGATTGTCGGCTTTTCATCCCACCTACATACAGGGCCGTTCCTAGGGATTTTGCCGCCCTATGCAATGCCTCTCCCTGCCGCCCCACCAAAGCATACCAAAAAAGTATTAAGGGGGTTACCCCCTTGAAAACTCCTCAGTTTTGACCTATTATTTTGTATAACTGCCCACGACCGTTTTCCTCAGTGGCGTAGATTTCTTTTTGACATTAGAGGGATGGGGTTGCCACGGAAAAATAAATCTTGAATTATAATGCGCGCGAAGCGCGCGAAAAATATTCCCATTTTTAAGCTAAACTGTTGAAATGTGGTGCAAAAATGAAATAGATTTGCGCGAAGCGCCGAAAAAATTGCACTTTTGGGACTGAAATGGCCAAATAAGAGGTAAATTTGTCAGAAACCCACATACAGGCGTCAACATGGGGGAGGGGATGATTGTATGGACCATCCCCACCGATCTACGCCTATCAGCCAATGAAAAAGTATTCACCGGAAATATATTTGTGGGAGTTGAAACTATGCAGAACAACCAAAACCACGAGCGTTGGTACCCTATCATTGCGTGTTCTTTTAAAATAAATTCTAGTTTATTTCTATAATTTGTGAATCAGGCATTAAAACACACTTAGGCCCTAGCAATGTAGGCCTACACAAGTTCGGAACGAGACTTTTTATCTTTTGACGCGTATTTCGGTCGAATGCCAAAATTGATTGCTCAATGAATCATGAAATGAGAGCAATACTACTTTGATGATACCGATCTCAAGTGGATATCAGCCAATGAAAAAAGTATTCACCGGAAATATATTTGTGGGAGTTGAATTTTGTTGAAATCGACAGATATATATTTGGTGGGTCACCGTGGGTGGTCTCATATATAACTCTTGTGAGGGCTGTCATATTTGTCGTCGCTTCAATCATGTCTTATGATATTTATATATTTATTTATTTATTTATTTATTTATTTATTTATTTATTTATTTATTTATTTATTTGTTTATTTATTTATTTATTTATTTATTTATTTATTTATTTATTTATCTATTTATTTATTTATTTATTTATTTATTTATTTATTTTTATATTTATTTATTTATTTATTTATTTATTTATTTATTTATTTATTTATTTATTTATTTAATTATTTATGTATTTATTGACTTATTTATTGACTTATTTATTTATTTTTTATTTATTTATTTATCTATTGACTCATTCATTTCTTGATTTGCTTTGCAGTTGAAACCTACAAGAAGGTATGGGTCAACCTCCGCGCCGGTTACAGGCAGGTCGTAAATGCCCCGAATAGCGAATCTTTTTGACTCCTATTCAGGTCAGGGGCGTAACCAGACCTGACCTTCCGGGGGGGGAGCAAGATTGAAAAATTTCCCAATTTCTGATCAAAAGTTTTAGTATTTATGTTCGAGAGAAAGCTCGCTTGCCGCGAAGCGTTAAACGGGTGGAGTCGGTGGGGTCCAGGGGCAAAGCCCAGGCGGGGGTCAAGGGGGCTGAGCGCCATGAAGCTCCTGGTTTTTGGCATATTAGAAAATATCAGTGTTTCAGAGTACAAATTTCACAATGAAAGTAGTAGGCCTATAGATCTTATTCTCTCTTTCTTTCCCTTTTCTCTTCTCCCTTGAGTCCCTTCCCCTTTTCTCTTCTCCCATCCCCCTTTTCTTCCCTCTTTTTTCTTTTCTTCTTTCCCCTTTCTCTTAAAGGAAGGTTTTATTTCAAACTCTAATGGTGACCCGCAGGTCAAATTGCTAGAATTGTACATTAAATACACCTAAACAGACACAATGCAATTTGCAGGCAGCAGCTTAATCAGCGCCAATATTGCAACATTGAAACAAACAACTATACAAACATCCAATCCAACCCAACCACATCCCCCAGTAGGCAATGAGGATAAAGTGCCTTGCCCAAGGACACAACACGTTGACGTCTCTTTCCCCCTTCCCAATTGTTGACTCTTCTTCCAGGTTTTTTGTGTCCGAGGGCAGCTTGTACCCCCCGGCCCCCACTGGTTACGCCACTGCTCCTATTTAGACCCATTTATACAAACATTAAATCATGACAATAGTTCAATGGACTTTACCTATTATGATTTTATTAACTTCGTTAAAGAAATTCTCTAAATTTTGCTTACATTGGTCAACGGGCAATACTTGTTAACAGTCGGGCAACTCTGTGAATTGTAGAAATATATCTTTCTCCGGTTCATAGTTTTATATTCGAAGCCGAATATATTTTGACGCCCAAAACGTATTTGAAGCCGAATATTCGCCTTCGAATATTCACTTTGAACCGGCCTTTACGGTTCTTGGCCTTGAAAGGTAAAATACGCGTGTTAACTATAATGCGCGGTAAATTCCTAATTATTTTCGGACGCCACTCCCTTTGTTCGAGACTCCACTTGTTCGACACAGTGCTATAATGAAAGACAGAAAGACTAGTGCGTGTCTGAAATTGTGACAACTAGACAGAAAATGCCGTACTGCGCAAGTCGACAACCAATCACGGCGCGCCTTTTCCATGACGTCAGACGCGAACTAGTCTTTTCGCCAGCCCATTCGGGGCTGGTACCTGTTTCAGGTTTGGGGTCAGTTTACTCAAGAGATTATATTTTAGTGGTATTGGAATGATTTTTTTTTTTTTTTGTGGTTAAATTTTTTTTTAAATATTTTAATTCGATTTGTTAGGAAAAGTAAGTATGTTTTGCCGTTTCAACGAACGAAAACGAGTGAGTATTACCAAAGTTATGTTTGAACTAATTAATTATGACTTTAAAAGTTTAAAGGCCTAAATGTAACAATAATAGTTAATATATATAGCATCATATGGTCAGCAGAAGAAAATCTGACATCACCTATGATGTCATATCAGTGTCCTTGACCGGGGTCCTTACTCCTTGACCACTGAACAGCGTGATATCATGTTGATAACAGATCTATAGAATCAAAATCTTCATCATATCCCCGGATCATATCACAGATTCTCAACAATCTGTGATCATATGGACCATATTGATGTGAAAGTAGTTATCTATCATATCCTGTGTCGTTTTATGGATAAAAATGACTCAAAATGTTATTGATGAAATGGTTGCTATCATAAACATCAGTTTTGTCTTTTCAACGGGAAAAATCCGATGCAAAATAAAGTTTTTAGGGCCTAGCTATAATATGGGCATAATTTATGCATATAGTATTGAACAATGTACCCCATTTGACATGCACTTATAGATAAATAAATTGTCTTACTTTATTAATTTAATAACTTCTTTATTATAAATAAAATGACACATAACTATTTGATTCATAAAATTACATTCAACAAAATGATTGAAGAGAAAACACACAAGGCACTAGGCAGACTGTTATAGAATGGAGTATGTAAGATGCCATGTCCATAGCTTCGCAGGAGTTTCCGACTAGCAATCAACATGATCAGCACATTCAGAAAAACACAGTTTAAGAGTGAAGATTGTAGTGAGTAACCACTAACCAGTCCTTTATAAATGTGCTGGCCACTATCTATTATAATATAGTAGGCTTAAACTATACATTGCGAATTAATTTATTTTAAAATAAAATGTACATGTAAGTTAACTCAAACCGGCAGTGTATATATCGAAAGCAGTGAAATCGGACATTCCTAAGCGAAGATATTGAGTTCGTAAGTTCTGGTATTACAAAATTGGAAATTGAGATATCGTGGGTAAAAAGCTGAAAAGACAAAAAAACCAACGACAACAACAACAACAACAACAACAAAACAAACAGACCAGAACAATTTGGAGTACATGTAATGAATTAAAAGAGTTGACATGAGATTAGGAATTAATGTTTTCTGCTGTTTCAGTGTGCATGTTCTCATCGTTGATGGTTTGGTGGACTGTCATGTAGATGTAAGCGTGATCCTAAAAATGCCTTTCACATTGACCAAAACTAATTACAAGACCTCTTCTACATTGAGGCTGGCTTTCCCTTTTCGAGGGAATTTTTATTATCTCTGTCTTTCATTATATATCACTAATCCTACTGCTCTAACCATAGACTATCTCACAGTCTCGGCTCTGTCTTTGGTTTTAATGTATCCTTACTTTACTTACTTTACTTACTTTATCAGGCTACAATAATATTATATTTAAAAGAAGTTCCCACCCAAATCATATCACATAACTGGGCGGATGGAAATTCTAATACATTCTGTATTGCACCCTCTTTACCATGCTACAGCCAGGAAATACTAAGTATATAGCAGCAGCAATCGCTAGGCTCGCCGAGAAATTTGTTAAAAATCTAACTCGTTTTTAAAGCAAATCAAGGGCAGTAGTTGCATGTGTTTGTTGTAGAAATACTTTATTGACCCAGTAACTAATTTTGAGTCATTTTGAGTCTCAATATGAGTTACCGGGTCAATGTAAAGTAATTCTACAACAAACACATGCACCTAATAACCATAATTTGCTTTAAAAACAACCGGAGCCCAACAGAGGCGGATTTAAGGTAAATGTCCGTGTCAGCAAAGTACGGTACTTAGCCCGCGGGACCCGCCGCGGGACCCTCTCAGACAAGCGGATCCAGGACAACGGCCTTTTTTTGGTTCTGATGATTCTAAAGGAGAGGGGGTTAAGTTCCCACCGTCTTAGAAAATTTGCAAATAAAGGTGTCAAATTCACCCATTGCCAGAGTGATTACTTTTATTTCATCTTCTTTTTCTTGGCCTCATATAGATGAGTAGACTTTTGACGTCATTGCCTGGCAGTATGCGCACGCATCATCACAATTTCCATTGTTTTTGCCTGGCAGTATGCTCGCGCATCATATTTTGTTCAGGGCTCGTGCTTTTAAACTCCCGCTGCATCACAATAATGCTATTGAACATTTTAGTGGTTGTATGCAGTTATAGAGGTATATTAGAAAAAAAGTTTTTTTGTTGATAGAGAAGTGATAAATTATCAAAACTGTTCAAAAGATAAGACCTTATTAAAAAAATTTTACATGCATATTATTAAGTCATTTCGTGCCATATGACACGAAATTGATGGGGGTAATAGAATAGGGTTAAGCTTGGGTCAGTGCTTATTAGTTTGATATAAAATTAGATCGATTGAGCCCATATTTATTAGTCGAGCTATGAGTTTTAATTGTCCAATATTTTAAAACTAAAAATATATATTGGGCGTAAAGCACTTTTCACAAACATAATAATGGTAGAAATCGGTGCAAGCATCTGGTACTATAGTATATAGCATTTTAAAAGTGGGTTTGATGAGAGAAATGGAAGAAGAAGCAGTTTAACCTGTTTTACAATATATAGGCATGATAGGTGGTGCAATACACTACCTACATAATGAGAGCGAGAAAGAGGGAGAGGGGCAAGGGAGTAGCGAGTGACAAGCGAAATTAAGCAGAAAATAAGGGTTGTAAAGTATTGAGAAAAAATTAATATTTAGTATTTGATTTTACAATTAATCGAGTTAAAAGTGCTATAGAAAGATATATAGGTGGTGCAATACACTACCTACATAATGAGAGCGAGAAAGAGGGAGAGGGGCAAGGGAGTAGCGAGTGACAAGAGAAATTAAGCAGAAAATAAGGGTTGTAAAGTATTGAGAAAAAAATTAATATTTAGTTATTTGATTTTACAATTAATCGAGTTAAAAGTGCTATAGAAAGATGATATTACACAATGATAAGAAATCGATATCTTTTCAAATATTACACAGGGTCGCATAATTACGAGATACTATACTTTTACTTTAAAAGAGGAGACTATTAAATATTGGCCTTGGTTTCTAGGCTAACTAATGTAAAAAACACAAAAAATGTATTTCATTGTCAGTTTCACATAACAATAGACATTGATAGACACCTAAAAATGGAACCAAACTCTAAAAGCATTTTTCTATAGTGTATAATGCATCTTATAGTAAAACCCGGTGTAACACTGATATCTAATTGTATAGAAACCTGATTACCTGAATCTTAAGCTTTAGATGTGCTATGACCTGGAATTGATTTATAAAGTCTAAATGGTCCTGTGTGACAACCTGGGGTACCTTTGTGTTACATAGTAAAAAAAATTAATGGTTCAAACATTTTACCTACACATCTCATTTGAAGTGGTTCATCCTCCTGAGCATTTTGACACCTTTTTTTAATTAAATTCGGTCAAAAAATGAGAGAGTGGGGGCAAAAACAATCACAAAGTAGGGAGGATATAACCCACCTCTTTTTTCCACATTTACAATCATTCTGAGCAAGTATTGGTCTTTTAAATGAACTTCTGTATTTATTTACTTGGCTTAGATGTCTGGGAGTTCATTTAGACATTTTTTTACTAGATTCAAATTTTTAATGGGGGTTTAAAATCAAATTTACGATATGAATCCCTCCCCCTAATCCTCCTCCCCCTAATCCTCAGCCACCCTTGGCACATTTCATGCCAAACGTCATAAGAAAATAATTTTAAAATATTTTAAAACAGGATAAAAACATGAGTAATATAGAATAAATTAGCCTCAATTTAAGACCTGATTGAATCTTCTAAGTGAAGGAATACTCAAGAGACAGTGTTTTGAAATCCAAGCTGCACATCAAAATGTAACAAAACCACCTTTTTGGGTACCCCAGTATATGACACAGGATCACATACATCTTCTTATTTCTTGTTAGAATGCAATCATATAATGGTTAATTTCTAGCTATATCTGCTTGTAAAGTAGGACAGGTGATTTCTTGGGCGGTGGGAGCCATTGACTTTGAATATCTGGGCCAAAATTGACAAAGGTCACTTTTGCTTTTACTTATCAATAAGAAGTTGGGTTTTTTTATTTGAATATCTGGGACAAAATTGGCAAAGGTCACTTTTGCTTTTGCTTATCAATCAGAAGTTGGGTTTTTTTTATTAAGAACCTTGTACTTTGTAGGAAATAAAAGCAAAAAAAAAAAAAAAGCAGGAGCCCGAAATCAAAATAGCAAGGGGGCCTTGTCAGCAACTGCTGTCTTGCTGACAGCTTAAATTCACCACTAGAGCCCAATAAGCTGGCTGTAAATATATTTGAGAGGTGTTTGAGATATCATCAACCACACTCCCTCTCTGCAGATGCCACACACCGACATCGCCTGGTTAATAATTACATTGTACAGCAGAGACACTAATATCAATATCCGGGATCGATACACGTGAATGTGCTATGCACAATTTGATATTCAGACGATAAATCTTTGGATACCGGGCTAGAAAATTATGAATATCTCCCGTAATTGTGTTGTTCTAAAGAAGCCGCTTTTGATGCTTGCAGTTGAATATATGTGTTGAAAGGACATGATAGTCGTTAGCTTGCGTATTGAGAAAGAACCGTGCGTATTGAGCTGACTAAAATTCTGATTTTATATGTACCGAACTATAGCGCAGCGTAGGCCACTGGTGGAGGCAGTCTAAAAGCAGATGACCTCATGGCGTATACCATGCTCACTGACATCAGGATATTGTCAATAGCCTTAGTCGGATGTCCCTCGGCCCATTATGGGTCTCAAAACTATTAAACAGGTCGGATGGATTCACCCTACCATGGCGATTTCTTCCATGAAGATATCGGGGCGATAACACTGTGTGCCACATTCTCGGGATAGCATATTCCTTTTTTAAGTTTTTTTTTCAGTCAGCTCTGCCATAAGCTGGAAAGACAGTTAATTGAAAGTGAAATAATAATATAATCATTGAAAAGATACTAAAAAAAGTAATTGTGATCTTCTAATAATATTTTGCTGGAAAACAATGTGCACCCAGCCAGGGAAAACCACTTAACTTAATCATGATAATCATCTGTTTCCATGGTAAAATCATTGTGATCTTACACTTATTAGTTTCAAAACATAGTATATGATAAAAGCATGTAACTTAAAATGGTAGTGCATAATGTTGCCTTATCACCACGGAAACAAACAAACAAACAAACAAACCCAGTCTCTGATCAGAGGTGGCAATTTGGGCATTAATTCTGACAAGGCTTGGAATTAACAAACACGGTTTCATCTCCAGCGGATTAAAGAAGATATCACTAATCGTCGGCTGTATTCCATAGTGGCATATAGTGATTTTTGGTCATTTTTTTGAAAATTGGCACATATGTTTTTAATGATGTTCTCTTTCATTTTTTCTAAGTCTCATCAGTCATAATTAGCTAATTAATTAGTACTTTTAATTAAGGATTTCTTGCTAATTTAAAACAAAACTTGCTAAGAGGAAAATAACAGAAACGGATAAATCGAAGGGAAGCTGCAGTTGGGTGTGGATGATGATCATTGTAGGACTAGTGACCATGATAATATCATAATGGTATTAAACTTGCTTATGGAGTACTGTGTACTAACTTCGCAGCGCTATTTCAATTCAAATATGATAGTGATTTGTCACGTACACGTTGCGTGTTTGCTTTGTAAGGAGAACTGAATGTTGGCAGAGGAGCCTTTTCAAATCTCACTGCGCAGCCGCGAGCTGCATTACTTTGTCGGATGCAGTCTGGCTAAATAGTCGCTTACTCAGACGGAATCGGACTAAACGTTTCCATGACTTTATGGGAAGTGAAAGGGAAAATCTCTACAGATTCGGAGTCGCTAGCCCATCTGACATCTCAACCATAATCATATTGGAAGTCATAAGTAATCCCATCTTAGTTGTTGATTGGCTATCGAACAAGCGTATAGTCGAACAAACGCTAAAACGTTGTATATGTGCTTAGTTGTTAATCCGGCACGCCTTACTATAAATTACAAGCTTGGGAAGGGCGTCATTTCGTTACTTTCACTATAATTGAGCATCAATATCTTATTGCATGCAAAGTTTGGTGATCAAAAGCTCCATCATTTCACAAAACGATTTCATTAACGTAATGCTTTATGTATACTCTTTTCAGCAGCTCATCTATAATGAAATCGCAAGTGTGGATACCGTATGTAATTACAACTGTAATACTTCAAGTGGTGACGACACATGATGCTCTCACAAATCAGTCACAATATGAATACTATAAGAAGGACGGTCACTATATCATAGGTGGAATCTTCAACATTTATGCAAGCTCCAAGCCTCCTTGTAGTGGAGGAATACGGTCGGACAAATTAAGCTTTATCGAAGCTATGACTTTCGTTATCGAGTCAATCAATAATCGAAGTGATTTGTTACCCTATATTGATTTGGGCTATGAAATAAGAATCGATTGTGGAAATGAAGATAAATCTCTATGGACTATGTTGACTTTCGTCAGCAATAAAGTCACAGCTGTGGTTGGAACAGGCAGAAGTTCTACCAGTATACTTGCCGCAAAAGTTGGAAGCGTGTTTTCTGTTCCCGTGGTTTCATACTATGCCACAAGCGATGAACTGAGCGATTCTGAACGATTTCCGTTCTTTTTTCGCACTGTTCCTCCCGATAAATTCCAGGTAAAAGTAATTGTTGATATCTTACAACATTTCAACTGGAAGTACATTGCGTTGTTTTATTCTTTGGATTCGTACGGAATTCACGGAGCCCGACAAATTATCAGACAAGCCGAGATATTCGACATTTGCATTGCAACCATTATGCCTGTAACAATACCGCCTTCTAAAAGTGAAGTCGAAGACATTGCGGAAAAACTTGAACAGTATGATAAAGTATCGGTGATTGTGGCATTTTCCGTAACAGATGGAGCAAGAGCTATCCTTCAAGCTATAAGAAACTTTAAAAGACCACGAACCTTCACTTTTATTGGGAGTGATTCTTGGGGACCAGAAAGTGACAAATTGGCAGAATTTACTGATCTCTTAGTGGGTGGGATATTCGTTGAATTCTACAGTGAGTTACCGTCAACATTTCAGGAGTATTACCGTCAATTACCTTACAACCAACGGTATGCCAGTCAATGGTACAAAGATAAGCTTCGAGAAATAGCAGAGTCTGAAAACTGTACCGAATGGGTTACCTGCTCCGTTCCAAAAGTCCATTGGAACACGCAACAAGTGATAAGTGCAGTCTATGCGGTAGCCTATGCAATAAACGCAAGTTTACAGGTAGCTCCACAGCAGAATAGTTTCAATGTGCAACCAATTGACGGTAGGCTCCTACGAGGAAGCCTTCTTGACGTTTCAGTGCCATCTGAGGGTACTAATAATTATCTTCGATTTGATGAAAACGGAGAAGTACCTGGAAAATATCAAATTAAGAACTGGCAATTTAAACACGGGGAGTACCACCTTGTCGACATTGGTAAATGGGACACACTTCAAGAAGTCTATCTGCTTCTAGATGAAGGTAATATCCAATGGGGAACAGCCAATGGAAAAGTACCGACTTCACTATGTATTGAAGAATGTCATCCTGGATACATTGAGGTTCCACTAGAAAGAAAATGTTGCTGGGGTTGTCAGAAGTGCAATGACTATGCCATTGTTGTGAAGGCCAATGACAGTGCACAATGTCTGGACTGTCCTCTTACAGAATGGCCTGATAGGAACTTCACCACATGTGTACCGATAACACCGTCTTTTCTCGACTATAGCGATGCAATCTTTGTGCTCTCAATTCTCGGCGCTGGGTTTGGACTTGTTCTCACAATTCTAGCTGCATGTGGACTCTGTTACTATTCAGAACATTCCCTCATCAAAGCAAGCAGTAAGGAACTCTGCTCCATCAACCTGACAGGTTTGGCATTGATCTGTGTCGTTGTCATCTTGAATCTTCTCAGACCAACAGGTGCTACATGTGTGGTCACTGATCTAAGCATATCAACTGCATTTTGCATCTCCTTTGCACCAGTGCTCTTAAAAGTCAATCGAATCTGGAGGATCTTCAGCCTTAAGCCTGGCGAGATGCTCCGTTTTACAAGCCCAAAAAGTCAAGTTATCCTAACTACTTCTGTCATCATTCTGGAGGTGAGTTGGTTTTATTATCGTAATTATGTTAATATATTTCATGGTACATCAAACTAACCATATATCACATGATAATCTTGTTTCAACCCATTACTTTTTACCAGCTTCATGTTCTTGATACAATGTTTAGTTGCACTCAAAGTTTCAGATGACTCTCTGAAGTAATGTCCAGCTCCAAACTTATGTCAGACAAAGTCGGCTACAAACTTGGCGATAATATTTCCTTTGGCAATAATGACCTGACAGGTTTGGCATTGATCTGTGTCGTTGTCATCTTGAATCTTCTCAGACCAACAGGTGCTACATGTGTGGTCACTGATCTAAGCATATCAACTGCATTTTGCATCTCCTTTGCACCAGTGCTCTTAAAAGTTTCAGATGACTCTCTGAAGTAATGTCCAGCTCCAAACTTATGTCAGACAAAGTCGGCTACAAACTTGGCGATAATATTTCCTTTTAATATTTCCTTTGGCAATAATGACACACAAAATGGTGTTACGTTCATTCGTCAAGGACACCTTAGCCCGCACCTTAGCCGCCCTATTCCACTTAACAGACTGAATAATGTTTCAACATGTTCAAACCAAACGGTAACGAAAACCACCATAATCCCCTTTTGGGATAACTGCGCACCTGTGGCGTAATCCTCAAATTTCTTCTTTCAGTGGTCGAATGTGCTCTCTTAAGGTTATTAATTATTTTAAACTGTTGTGATTTGGTAGTTCACAGCATCTTACGAATGGTAGTGAGCTTTGGCAAAAACTGCATTGCTCAATTCATAGCGAGCGTGTAGAAGAATTAAAATATCACAGATATACTTTTATAGGTGCTGCGGTTCTTGAGTTACGTTGTAAAGAGGGCTGAAACAACAACACTTTTGTAAAACGTTCATAACTCATTAACCACAATAAATTAAGCAAGTTTGCAAAGTTTACGATTTGTAGAACTAACTTTTGCAAAACATCAAGGTGTTAATTTTCAATAATATATTGATCTAGATATTGAAATTGATTTCTAGGTTGCTTCGACCAACAATACATCGTCTACCCTTAAATTGCTCGATTGAATATTCAATCAAAAAGATTGAATTTTCTAATCGTTTTCGACTGTATATTCAGTAGAAGGGATTGATTTTCATTGTTTTTCAATCTTTTGCCGTCCCAAATTAGGGACAAGTCCTTTCCAGTTGAAAAAAGATTTGAAAATGTTCACTCTAAAACAGTCTGAAATCTCATTCCAAACATATATGCAACACATGCCATTAGGAGTAGCACTTGATTAGATAGTGAAATCAATCTACAAAGAGAGTAAAAGGAAAATAAAAAACATTTCAATCTATTCTTCAATCTATTCAGATTGATTGCTACCATCAATCGTTAAAAGATTGACATATTTCAATTGGCCAATTTAAGAGAGTGTAACACCTTCGCTACACATTCAATATCTGTAGTTTCTAAAGGATATAACTTGGTAGCTTTTACGACTTGTTTTTCACGGTATAATTTATATCTACAGAATACCTCGAGTTTATTTTATCTTCCCATTTTATCTTAAATACAAATACTCTTGTCGTTACATTATCTCTTAAGGGGGTACTACACCCCCTGCCCAATTTTGTGCCTATTTTTGCATTTTTCTCAAAAATTTTAGCGCATTGGTGACAAGTAAGATATGGATATTATAGGGGCAAGGACTACAACTACTGCACTAGAAATTTTATTTCAGCACAGACAACACTTGCGGAGTTACAGTCAAAAATGAGGGAAAACCAATATTTGATCAATAAATCAATAACTACTTGCTTCGAGTTGCTGAATTTTCAGTACAGTAGTTGAAGTCCTTGCCCCTATAATATACATATCTTACTTGTCACCAATGCGCTATAATTTTTGAGAAAACTGCAAAAATAGGCACAAAATTGGCCAGGGGTGTAGTACCCCCTTAACAGACTGAAGAATCTTTCAAACCCAACACGACGAAGGCCGACCATAATTCCTTTTTAGATTAGATTTTTTTTAAATATGCCACATTGAAATAATGTGCTATGGAATTCCTTTCCAGGTTTAATCTTTATGATGTACGTACTCGTACATACATGTACTAAAATTAACTTGTCTTATGTCATTGAAACCATTAGGGATCTTGCCCTCTTGTGTGATTTGGTTGAGGGTTTCCCCGATGACAGGTGCTAATCATGGTATTTTTAACAAAGTTTTCTTGGAAATGCATCGTACTGTGATTTATTCTTAATATTTAGCTGACCTATATGCCAATTATTCGTCTGTAAATGTGTCCAGGAAGCTGTTCTGTGTCAGTGCATTTTGCTGTTGTGTCAGTTGGACAACTGCTTGTGTTTAGAGTAGAGTATTGAAGTATCCTGTGTGCAATTTTGGTTCATTTTATGGACAGGATTTTAAGATATGACCTTGTAAAAAATTATAAAGTTTCTTTTTGAGCCCAGTTTACAATAATACTTCACTTTGTTTTTGTTTCCTTTCTAAGGTTTTAATAGTAAGCATCACGATGGTCTTCGCTCCATCAGCACCAGATCTGTTAACTCCGTCTGGACGAAAACCACATCTAGAAATCTTTTGTCGGTTTGGTTACGGTTTCTTAACAGCTTGCGTATACAATTCGCTTATAATCGTCGTGTGTTGTTACTATGCTTTCAGAGCACGTCGTGTCCCTGATAATTTCAACGAATCCAAGTTCATTGCTATCAGCGTGTATTCGACATTGATTGTTTGCCTTGCTGCTTTACCAGTCTACAGCACGGCCAATAACGTTTCTCAGAAGATCGGTGCTTTAAATGCCCCTTTACTTGTAAATACATATACGTCACTGTTCTGTTTATACCTACCCAAGATCTACGCAATTCACTTTCCTAGTGCAGTGCAAGACATGAGCATGAGATCATCATTTGAACGCCAGAGCAGTGTTGCTACATCACAAATGCGTTTTGCTGGGGGATCTGATGTCTTGCAGCACTAGGATCTTAAAAACAAGTATAATACACTACCGTAGAATTATATACATCTACATTCGGCTTTTAGTGCTCAGAAGCTATTACAGTTAAGGGTTGCCAGCCAAGGGAGGCAGGTCCAATCTACAAGCATATGCCTCTAAACGGGTATTTTTTGACAAGAAAGATAAAAGGCAGACACCCTACACAAAAACATTTTTTTGGAGTTTGAGCAACTATATTACTGAAACAGGCGGCTGATAATCGCAAGACCAATCTATTGTAATGTTTTGTAGAGGCTGTCTGCCTTTCGTATCTTTCGTCAAAATAAACACTCATTTGGAGTCATCATGCTTGTAGACGGAATTCTACGGTATATGCTTAATTTGCTGTAACGGCGTCTCTGCCGCGAAATGTAATAATAGTAAACGTAATAGACCTTGCCAATTTAGATAATTCCCGAAATCCTTCGCAAATGAAACGTAAAGTACGTCAATCGTGTGCATTGAAAATATGCGCATTGACGATGACTTAATTTTGGTTTCTTTGTAAGGGAATTTGTGAAATGGATATTCCTGTAAAACTACACGGAATTTACCTAGCACATAATTTCCTATTAAGACTTATACATCTTTATTCCGTAAGCTGCTTATACCTGAATGGAATATTTACACTAGTCTAAGGGACGGTAATTTTCTTCAGAATGTTTGATTGTAGCTATGAAGCTTAAGTTACGATTGTCCGCGTAGCGCGCAAAAAATATATATATTTATATAATTATATATAGTCACAAGCAGGGGCTATTTTCACATGCCTCCTGGCACGTTCGTGCAGTGAGATTATAAATCCGTGCAGCAAGAAATAAAAATCAGTGCTTAAATATTTCTATACATTCAAGTTTCAACTTGTCAAATGACCATGAATTTAACTTCTTCCGCAAAGTAAGATCAAGGCGCAAATCATTATGTCCAAATGATATTGATATAGTAGCGAGATTAAAAATCCGTGCAGCGACAATTAAAAATTCGTGCTTAAAATGTGCCGTTGAAATGCTTAGTAGGGACTTTGATACGGTTACTTTCAGGCAGTGGCGTGGCTAAGGGAGCAATGGAGGGCATATGTCCTGGGCGCCGTCCTAAGAGGGTGCCGAATCAGAGCCCCTAGATTGATTCTGCGCCCCTCCATGCGGTAAAAGTCAACATTTTTGTGTAATTTTTTCGAGGGGAGCGGTCACGTGGTTTTGGTTTACATGGTTTAGCAGTTCTCTGGATATAGCCAGGGTCTATAATGTAGCGCGGTTTTTGGCTTGCCACAGTCTATAGTAGGGCTATTATCAGCATTACTTATTTGCTTTTAGAATTCATCAAGTTAAAAGTTTGTCAAAGGATAGTGGCAACTCTCGTAAAGGGGGAATTAAGTTTACCGGTATTTTGCTTTATATAAATATTTATCTGGTAATTAATTCCAGTTCAGAGCACATCTGACAACACAGGTAACTAAGAAATCAAATATAAATTTTGCTATTGTTACACTACAGGTCATAGTAAAAGCTTTTATGAAAAGCAAGTACAAGAATCTTATGTTTTGGCTTATTTTACTGGAAATTAAGTTCAGAGAACTTCTTACGACGCAATTAAAAAGTAGCTACAAAAATTATACGGTATATCAACTTTACTATTGTTATACTACAGATAAAAGCTTTTAGAATTGTATTCCTTCTGTAATAAAAAGCAAGTACACAAACCCCCAGTTTGGCCTTAGGGAGCGATCGTTATTTATGACAGAGGGTGAAATGGGAAAATTTAGGGAGGAACACAAAATTTTTGGGGTCTTTAGGGGTGGAACCTGAAATTTTAGTTGAACCAGGAGAGGGATTGTTAAATTTTAAATGGAGAAAATTAGGAAACAAGGGGGAACGCGAAAATTTTGAGCGGGCGCGAGGGGGGAATGCGAAATTGTTTGTAAATATTTTTTCCAAAATGCCCATCCCCCCTGCCGTAAATAACGATCGGTCCCTTATGTTATGTGAAATTAAGTTCAGTTCAGAGCACTATCTATTGTTAGTTTGTTTGTTATCTTATAGATAAAGCTTTTAGAGCTGGGTTCCTTCTTTAGTGAAAAACGCACTAACGCCATGTACAAGTGACAATAATTATTAAAAACGTACACATATACCCCCAAAACCTCGCCTATAAGCATATAGAATGCTTCTGATGAAAGCTAAATTAATCCAGGTGCCATTATGGAGTTTGAGCAAATAAATGACACATCCGAGCATATACGAACAAGTATTATTGTAAGACCAATCTTTTGTATTGGCATATTTACGCAAGTTTCGTATGAACTTATCTTTCATCAAAAACACTATATAAACTTGTAGACGAGGTTCTACGGTATACAATTATTCTAAAAGAATCTTGATCACAATTTATATGCATAAAAATTGTGATCGCGTCGGTTTGAGCCTAACATTTTTCTTGTAAGACGGTCTGGATTTGTGCAATTTATAGTAAAGTCCACATAGGTCCCCAAAGTTTCTTTCAGATATTAAAAGATTAGATTCCCATAAAGACGAAATAATAATCTTTAGTGGGGACCTATGTATTTTTTACATCGGCTATTTTAAAAAGATAATCAGGCATGCACAGCATGTGCAATAAAACAGCATTAAATTTTTCTTATTCTAGCAGATTTTTAGAAACACGTGGTGAATCGCGGCCACTGCTGTAGGTTAAATGCATATGTACTGCATGAACGATGTAGGGCAGGGCGATCTATTCAAAATCGTATTCATCCGTTAATCCGATTAATTACGTCACTTCGACAGAGAATGTTATTATAGACGAATCCAAATACACGCATTCCTACACATGACTAGCAGCCTTTAGTTGGGTAGCCGTCGGCTACAATGCACCCAAAATGTGAAATGATTCGGCCTTGGCGGAAATTTTAAACTGCATTCCATCACCCGTTTTACACCTTCCGCGAAAACACAGGTAGACAAAAGAATGATTAAAGTTTACAACACAATAGGCCCTATAGTTCCTTCGGCAAAACACACAGCTTCTACATGGTCTATTCGCTGTTGAAGTGACATAATAATCGGATTAACTACACCATATCAAACGCTACAAATGGATGTACTTGCGAACAAAAGGACTATGTATGAATAGATGCGACGGGATTACCTGCGGAATTATCTCTATTGTATATATTATTCTATTAACCCTCCTCGTCCTTGCATCTTCTCTATGTGTTAGGCAGCTTTTATTTGCACAATGGGGCGCTCAAAACACCAGGTTGGTGCTAGCGGCTACCCAAAGATGGCCGACCAAATCCTGACCATGACTTGGCTCGTTGGATTCGTCTATACGACATCCAAATATGCATGCATCAATAAGATAAGATAATGATAAATGATTGTGCATGATGTAATTCAGTGTAATATACAAATAATGTGTGGTATATGATTAGGAAAATGGTAGTTGATGTCAGCATCTGACTCCGTGGCGCAACGGTAGCGCGTCTGACTCCAGATCAGAAGGTTGCCTGTTCGAATCACGTCGGGGTCAATGGGCTATTAATTTTTGTCATAGTTTTTTTTGTTTTGTTTTTTTTTTGCTATTTTTTTCTTTTTTTTCATTTTGTGAAGAAATGAGAAAAAATGGACAAAGCAAAGTGCTACAAAATGAAGGGCCAAATCTTCTCGTTCTATTAATGCATCGGTATCAATGTAGCTTACATGCTTTTAAAGGTAGAAAACTTTATCCATTTTTGTTTCTCATTTCTTCACAAAATGCAAAAAACGCAAAACAAAATGCAATGAGTGTTAGTACCCCCTTAAAATAATGTTGGGTATTTTTATATGTTTTTACTTTATATTATATAATATTTTTTAAGTAACATATTGTTTTTGCCTTAAGTAACAAAATCTCGAAAGTTTTTTTAATCTAAAGAGTCTCTTAATCATTAAATCATGTGTGCGAATATAGAACTTGAGAACAAAATATTTGTGGCCCAATATTTTACTAGAGCTTGACAGTGCTTGGAAAAAGATAGGAACTATTTTCTTGCATGGCATCTGATAAAGGTGCTTTAACATCACTGAAAAATATCAAGCTGTATAAGTCTACTTAGACCAGGGAAGTATTTGCCGAAACGTGATGGGAGGACATTTGATAAGTTGTGTCCCACACCCCAAAATGTGGAGGGGACGTGTCCCCGCTGCCCCCCCCCCCCTCCGGTATTGACGCCCATGGTAGTGATGCGTGGTTATAGTATGTTAATTAGCTTTAATTGTTACTATTGTCAGTTCTATATTTTGTCCATTGCTAAAATACTTTATATTACTATATAAATTCTATCATATGTGCAATTATTGCAACTTATCATTTTGCTCATAAATTGGTTTCATGTGAAGATGTGATTATATATAAATAAATCTAACTGAACTAAATAAACGAAAGAAAGATCGAAAGTTTGGAGGTTCGTGAAACCTACGTTTCTGCAAAGGTGTTCAATTTGGAGTGAAATTGAAGTGGGCTGTTGAGTGGCAGAAAGAGAAATTGCGATATTCTGGATTCTGTGCATTAGGTTATTATTAAAATTTGATATCTTTGATTGACATTAAAACCGTCCTCGAAGTAAACTTATTAATCTTATGATACATACTTAAAGTGTATGTAGCTGGGATGAAAAGCCGACAATCAATTGAAAATTGTGATCTTTCATATTGAAGATATACATTTTTCCCCAAAAAGACCTTAATTTTGTTGGGAGGGGGGAATCTATATCTTCAGTACGAAAGGGCAAAATTTGCATGATGGACGGCTTTTCATCCTAGCAACATACACATTAAATATGCCTACATATCATTCGATTAATACAATTTACTTCGAGGACTGTTAAATTTCAAAAATATCAATTTTTAATCATTTGCCATAAAATTTGTATTATATCACGAATTTCACAAAATCCATATTATATGCAGAAGGGTATTCCTCGTATTCAAAATGTAATTCGATATGTAAATGTGCTCTCAGGTCCCACAATAAGTATTGTGCAAACGTTACTATCCGAGCCCTTCAGATTGGTCTTAACTTTGCAATTATTATGTATACTTCCATAATTCAATAATATGGAAGTGTACATTATTTAGAATGAACAAGACTTTTTCCACTTCGACTTATTCAACTTCACCAAAAATTATTGAAATTTTTGTGAAATTCAGGCATAATTAGACCTATAGGTTTTTTTGTGTGCAAAATTTAGCCTTTTTCAACCATTGTTTGTCAAAAAAATTTCAAGTTGGTCAAAATTAGGCCTAACTCCTCTGAGGCTTTTTGGCGGAGGGGAAATGCCGGGGGGAAATGTCACAGCAGAGTTCAGATTTTCCAATGATTTTTAATTAAGGATTTTAAGGAATTCAAGCAGGGAGTCTAAGGGAACAAACCAAAAGATCGATGACGTCCTGTAAACGTAACTAGTTTCGTTTCTCAGCCAACCCCCTCCCTCCCTACCAGAAACGTAATAATGAATTGTTGAAAATTTTGACATAATAATGATAAAGACACATTCTTCTGACCGATGTTTTTGTACAAACGTAATCGAGTATTTTTACCACCTCCCCCCTAAACGAAACTAGTTTCGTTTATAGGACGTCATCGATCTTTTGGTTTGTTCCCTAAGTCAGTCCATTTAGTTCAAGTATATGGACTGTTCCATTTTCATTGTATTGCAGTTTAAGTTTTTCAACTTTGTGTAATAACAATAGAACATGCATAATTATTTAGGACTCTTTGTGCTACTTAGCAACCGAGATGCATTTTATTTCACTTGCATTTTTGAGATCTTGGAGTAAGCAACGCATTTTTGCGATGCGTCGATTTAAATTGTAATGTAGTTCAAATGATAGTTAAGTATTGAGACTTCTATCTAGTTTTGCTTGTGAAGCAAATTGACCGATTTTTGTTCTACAACACACCATCTGTGAGATGATATCCAGAAAAGCTAATGTATAGTGTGATGACGTCATCTGTATTTTCCTGCAAGTCAACTGAGCTGATTATGAAGTGAGTAAATTTACCTTATTTGCTGAAGTGTTTATGAAAATGCATGCTATGTTTCTAAGAAATTATTCATCCACACGATTGCTGGTGATTAAAAGTGAAAAATGAACTTCATCTTGAGATATTTATGCATAGCTGTGCACCTAAAATATTATCATAATTATTTTCTATTGGAAACCATTTGAAGTACTGTTAGTTTTAGTTTCACTTGAGAATCATGATCACAATTTATGTGCATAAAAAATACGTATTTTGAACAAAATGGAAGCTTAAACTCAATAAAAAATTTCATATCACAAATTATCGCGTTGGTTTGCAAGGTAGGGAACCTAGTCAGCCTACCATTTTTCTTGTAAGACGGTCTGGATTTTTGCAAATTATAGTAAAAGTCCACATAGGTCCCCAAAGTTTCTTTCAGATATTAAAAGATTAGATTCCCATAAAGACGAAACAGTAATCTATGTATTTTTTACATCGATTTTTCATAATCTTTTCGGCCTTTATTCTCACTAAATTCAGAAAATATTTTGGCGTATATAAAATTGAAATAAAATTCTTTGCCACCTAAACCACATAAACTGTAGCACGATTGGGTATCACGAATGTACAGTTAATATTCAAATATTCTTTTATACATATGATGCTTCAGTTTTTACACAAAAAAATATTTCATTGAAAACCCTCCCACTCGGCTATTTTAAAAAGGTAATCATGCTTCCTCAGCATGTGCAATAAATTAGCATCAAATTTTTTCTTAATCTAGCAGCATTTTAGAAACACGTGGTGAATCGCGGCCACTTAGTGCTGTAGGTTAACTTAGGTACCGCATGTAGTGCAGGGCGATCTATTCAAAATTGTATTCATCCATTGCTATGGTAGTTAATCCGATTAATTACGTCACTTCGACAGCGAATGTCGTTATACGACATCCACTTTATGCATGCATCAATCAATAAGATAATGATTGTGCATCAGTGTAATATACAAGTGGTATATGATTAGGAAAATGGTAGCTGATGTCAGCATCTGACTCCGTGGCGCAACGGTAGCGCGTCTGACTCCAGATCAGAAGGTTGCGTGTTCGAATCACGTCGGGGTCAATGGGCTAATAATTTTTGTCATAGTTTGTTTCACCTTACTTAAGGGGGTACTACACCCATTGCATTTTTTTTTTTTTTGCTTTTTTTCTTTGCTTTTTTTTGCTTTTTTTTTGCTTTTTTTTTTTTTTGCTTTTTTTTTTTTTTGCTTTTTTTTTTTTGCTTTTTTTTGCTTTTTTTTTCATTTTGTGAAGAAATGAGAAAAATGGACAAAGTGCTACAAAATGAAGGGCAAAATCTTCTCGTTCTATTAATGGCATCGGTATCAATGTAGCTTACATGCTTTTAAAGGTAGAAAACTTTGTCCATTTTTGTTTCTCATTTCTTCACAAAATGCAAAAAACGTAAAACAAAATGCAATGGGTGTTAGTACCCCCTTAAAATAAAGTTGGGTATTTTCATATGTTTTTACTTTATATTATATAATATATTTTAAGTAACATATTGTTTTTGCCTTAAGTAACAAAATCTCGAAAGTTTTTTATCTAAAGAGTCTCTGAATCATTAAATCATGTGTGCGAATATAGAACTTGAGAACAAAATATTTGTGGCCCAATATTTTACTAGAGCTTGACAGTGCTTGGAAAAAGATAGGAACTATTTTCTTGCATGGCATCTGATAAAGGTGCTTTAACATCACTGAAAAATATCAAGCTGTATAAGTCTACTTAGACCAGGGAAGTATTTGCCGAAACGTGATGGGAGGACATTTGATAAGTTGTGTCCCACACCCCAAAATGCGGAGGGGACGTGTCCCCGCTGCCCCCCCCCCCCTCCCCCGGTATTGACGCCCATGGTAGTGATGCATGGTTATAGTATGTTAATTAGCTTTAATTGTTACTATTGTCAGTTCTATATTTTGTCCATTGCTAAAATACTTTATATTACTCAAAATTCTATCATATGTGCAATTATTGTAACTTATCATTTTGCTCATAAATTGGTTTCATGTGAAGATGTGATTATATATAAATAAATCTAACTGAACTGAACTAAATAAACGAAAGAAAGATCGAAAGTTCGGAGGTTCGTGAAACCTACGTTTCTGCAAAGGTGTTCAATTTGGAGTGCTGTTGAGTGGCAGAAAGAAAAATTGCGATATTCTGGATTCTGTGCATTAGGTTATTATTAAAATTTGATATCTTTGATTGACATTAAAACCGTCCTCGAAGTAAACTTATTAATCTTATGATACATACTTAAAGTGTATGTAGCTGGGATGAAAAGCCGACAATCAATTGAAAATTGTGATCTTTCATATATGTCCCAAAGTTTCTTTCAGATATTAAAAGATTAGATTCCCATAAAGACGAAACAGTAATCTATGTCATTTTTACATAGATTTTTCATATTCTTTTCGGCCTTTATTCTCACTAAATTCAGAAAATATTTTGGCGTACATAAAATTGAAATAAAATTCTCTGCCACCTAAACCACATGTACAGTTAATATTCAAATATTCTTTTATACATGTGATGCTTCAGTTTTTACACAAAAATATTTCATTGAAAACCCTCCCACTCGGCTATTTTAAAAGGTAATCATGCTTCCTCAGCATGTGCAATAAATTAGCATCAATTTTTGTCTTATTCTAGCAGCCTTTTAGAAACACATGGTGAATCGCGGCCACTGCTGCAGGTTAAATGCATAGGTACCGCATGAACGATATAGTGAAGGGCGATCTATTATAAATTGTATTCATCCATTGCTATGGTAGTTAATCCGATTAATTACGTCACTTCGACAGCAAATGTCGTTATACGACATCCACTTTATGCATGAATCAATCAATAAGATAATGATTGTGCATGATGTAATTCAGTGTAATATACAAGTGGTATATGATTAGGAAAATGGTAGTTGATGTCAGCATCTGACTCCGTGGCGCAACGGTAGCGCGTCTGACTCCAGATCAGAAGGTTGCGTGTTCGAATCACGTCGGGTCAATGGGCTAATTATTTTTTGTCATCGTTTGTTTCACCTTACTTAAGGGGGTACTACAACCATTGCATTTGTTTTTGCTTTTTTTTTTTTTTTTTTGCATTTTGTGAAGAAATGAGAAAATAATTGGACAAAGTGCTATGCAAAATGAAGGGCCAAATCGTTTCGTTCTATTAATGGCATCGGTATCAATGTAGGTTATGCTTTTAAAGGTAGAAAACTTTGTCCATTTTTGTTTCTCATTTCTTCACAAAATGCAAAAAAATGCAATGGGTGTAGTACCCCCATGTTGGGTATTTTATATGTTTTTACTTTACATTATATAATATTTTTAAGTAACATATTGTTTTTGCCTTGAGTAACAAAATCTCGAAAGTTCTTTTATCTAAAGAGTCTCTTAATCATTAAATCATGTGTGCGAATATAGAACTTGAGAACACAATATGTGTGGCCCAAAATTTTACTAGAGCTGGACAGAGAATAAAAAAAAACAGGAACTATTTTCTTGCATGGCATCTGATAAAGGTGCTTAAACATCATAGCCAGTTAATTAGACCAGGGAAGTATTTGCCGAAACGTGGGGGCATTTGATATTGTGTACCCCCCCATTGCAAAATATGGAGGGACGTGTCCCCTGATTGACGCCCCCCAATTTGGAAAAGTATACAAAAGTCCCAAAATTCCAGAATCTCAAAACTCAGCACCCTCCCCCCAAATGAAATCCTGCGTACGGGCCTGCATAATTATGTGCAATTATTGTAATTTATCATTTTGAACATAAATTGCTTTCATGTGAAGATGTGATTATATATAAATAAATATAACTAGACTGAACTAAATAAACGAAAGAAAGAACGAAAGTTCGGAGGTTCGTGAAACCTCCGTTTTTGCAAAGGTGTTCAGTTGGAGTGAAATTGAAGTGGAATATTGAGTGGCATAAAGTTGCGAATTAGTATAGAAATGGCGATATTCTATACTTTTTTCCATTCGTTCGCCCGTTCGTGCCGCATGATGATGTACATTAAGTTATTAAAATTTGGTATGTTTGATTGATCCTCGAAGTAAACTGATTAATCTTAGGTATATACTTTGAGCCTTTTTCAACCATTTTTGGTCTAACATTATTAAAGTTGGTCAAAATTAGCCCTAACTCCTCTGAGGCTTTTTGGCTGAGGGGAAATATCACAGCAGATTTTTCCAATGATATTTAACATGTTTAATTAAGGGTTTTAAGGAGTTCAAGCTGGTATTTCACACCTTCCATATCCACAGAACTTTCTAGATTTTAATTACAATAGGATTCCCCCAGGGAGTCTAAGTCAGTCCATTTTTTGAGATGATATCCAGAAAAGCTAGTGTATAGTGTGATGACGTCATCTGTATTTTCCTGCAAGTCAACTGAGACATAAGTGAGTAAAGGTGAAGTGTTTATGAAAATGTTTCTAAAAAATTATTCATCCACACGATCGCTGGTGATTAAAAGTGAAAATTGAACTTCATCTTGAGATATTATGCATAGCTGTGCACCTAAAATATTATCATATTTTCTATTGGAAACCATTTGAAGTATTTTTTTTTTAATTCACTTGAGAATCATGATCACAATAATTATTTATGTGCATAAAAATACGTATTTTGAACAAAATGGAAGCTTAAACTCAATATGAATTTTCATATCACAAGCTAGTTGAGCCTACCATTTTTTTCTTGTAAGACGGTCTGGATTTTTGCAAATTATAGTAAAAGTCCACATAGGTCCCCAAAGTTTCTTTCAGATATTAAACGATTAGATTCCCATAAAGACGAAACAGTAATCTATGTATTTTTTACATAGATTTTTCATCATCTTTTCGGCCTTTATTCTCACTAAATTCAGAAAATATCAGGCTTCCTCAGCATATGCAATAAATTAGCATTAAATTTTAATTCTAGCAGCCTTTTAGAAACACATGGTGAATCGCGGCCAGTGCTGTAGGCATAGGTACCGCGTGAACGATGTAGGGCAGGGCGATCTATTCAAAATCGTATTCAACCATTGCTATGGTAGTTAATCCGATTAATTACGTCACTCCGACAACGAGTGTAGTTATACGACATCCACTTTATGCACGATCATGATTGTGCATGGTGTAATTCAGTATAATATACAAGTGGTATATGTTTAGGAAAATGAATTTGTTGTCAGCAACTGACTCCGTGGCGCAACGGTAGCGCGTCTGACTCCAGATCAGAAGGTTGCGTGTTCGAATCACGTCGGGGTCAATGGGCTAATAATTTTTGTCATAGTTTGTTTCACATTACTTAAGGGGTACTACACCCATTGCATTTTTTTATTTATTTATTTATTTTTTGCTTTTTTTTTTTGTATTTTGCAGGTTATATGCATTTAAAGGTAGAAAACTTTGTCCATTTTTGTTTCTCATTTCTTCACAAAATGCAAAAAACTCCAAAAAATGCAATGTTTGTAGTACCCCGATGTTGGGTATTTTTATATGTTTTTACGTTACATTATATAATATTTTTAAGTAATGCCTGATTGACGCCCCCCCCCCCAATTTGGAAAAGTATACAAAAAGTCCCAACATTTCATAATCTCAAAACTCAATAATTGTAACTTGTCATTCATATCATAAATTGGTTTCATGTGAAGATATAGATGGATAAATAAACTAAAGAAAGAACGAAAGTTCGGAGGTTCGTGAAAACTTCCGTTTTTGCAAAGGCGTTCATTTGGAGTGAAATTGAAGTGGAATATTGAGTGGCATAAAGTTACGAATTAGTATAGAAATGGCGATATTTCATACTGATTTTTTCCATTCATTCGCCCGTTCGTGCCGCATGATGATGTACATTAAGTTATTAAAATTTTGATTGATATTAAAACAGTCCTCGAAGTAAACTTATTAATCTTATGGTATATACTTAAAGTGTCATGATGTAGCTGGGATGAAAAGCCGACCATCAATTGAAAATTGTGATCTTTCATATTGAAGATATACATTTTTCCCCAAAAGACCTTAATTTTGTTGGTGTTTTTTTTGGGGGGGGGGATCTATATCTTCAGTATGAAAGGTCAAAATTTGCATGATGGACGGCTTTTTATCCTAGCAACATATACATTAAATATGCCTACATATCATTCAAGTAATACAATTTACTTCGAGGACTGTTAAATTTCAAAAATATCAATTTTTATTCATTTGCCATTGTATTATATCGCGAATTTCACAAAATCAATATTATTTGATATCAGAAGAGCATTCCTCGTATTCAAAATGCAATTCGATATGTCTTATGTGCTCTCAGGTCCCACAAAAGTAATATGCAACCGTTGCTATCCGAGCCTTAGCTTGGTCTTAACTTTGCAATTATGGAAGTATACATTATTTAGAATGGACAAGACTTGTTATGGATTTTGGTGAAATTTGGGCATTTTTATATTTTTTTTTGGTGCAAAATTTCTTGGCGGAGGGGAAGGAAAGAAGGAAGGAAGGAAGGAAGAAGATGAAGAAAATTTTCATTTTCTCGGTTTTTAGCTGTTGTAGCTTTTTGTGGCCTTTGGTCATGTTGGGGTTTTAAAAAAAATAAAGCAATGTTTCCTAGATATTTATATCTACTTTTTAAAAATGAATTAAAAAAATGTTGCTGATAAATTTTATTGTTGTTGCTTGAAAAAATACAAGCATTTTTGCCTAAATTTGACCTCACATGGATTTGACAAGTCTTTGCCATTATAAATATGCACACTTTTATATACTTCAGACCAACAATTTAACATTTATGAGACCCAAATGTTTCCACAAATCCAGGGTTAAGTCAAACTATTTTCTTCATTTTTGCGAAATTCGTAGCAACTTTAATTTTTTTTTATCCCTGCACAAGATGTGAATTGAATTTGGACCTGTTGAGCTCCAGAACTTGGTAACTGCATTTGCTATTAATTATGACATATTTTTGTTGTCCTTAAGCTTACGACCAGTTGAATTTTATATATTTTTGAGTGAATTTGGGGCACGTTTAGTAATTTTTTTTTTTTTTAGGTCGTGTAACTGCTGCTATCTACTGAAGATAGCTTGTATCGTATCG